>NC_134702.1:91425818-91431818 GCF_043290135.1 Rhipicephalus microplus | reverse complement strand
ACCGCAATTCTCGTTTTCGAGACCAGCTCCTGATGAGACACTCAAGGCTTTCACGTTAAGCTAAGCTTGTTGGCCATTTGGTTGATTATTTTCAACCTGTAAAATAAATGTGAAGAATGTGACGTATACTAGCAACGAGCCTTAACCAGTTGACGAGGTAAATCATTGAGAGGCATAATATTGCAATGTCACAAAAAACTGGGTCAGTGCGCCGTCTATTTCATTATGCGACAGAGAACTTTCATGTCTCTCTGCTAGCTAGTCATCAAAGATCCGCTTACGCCATGATTTATTTGTGGGGTTCAACGTCCCAAAACCACTATATGATTATGAGAGATGCCGTAGTGGAGGGCTCCGGAAATTTTGACCACCTGGGGTTCTTTAACGTGCACCCGAATCTGAGCACACGGGCCTACAACATTTCCGCCTCGATCGGAGATGCAGCCGCTGCAGCCGGGATTCGATCCCGCGACCTGTGGATCAGCAGCCGAGTACCTTAGCCACTAGACCGCCGCGGCGGGGCCAGTTGCTGTTGGAGGGCCAGTCATATTCATGATGCTCATTCGAGTGTTCACTTGAGCAGTGGATCGTACTGTACATGGTGGCGAAGCAGCGCAAACTGCGGAACGAAGAATATACGGGACACAAAGCGTTGTGTAGTGTATATTATTCGTCACATCGTTTCCGCTGTTTCGCCACAATCTTCACTCGAGGTGCTTTGATATGTTCTATCACTGCTCTTTACTTCGTGCTATATTTGATAACGTTTCAGGTGGGACCGTAGCCACCACCTTTCATAGCCACGCGACAGTAATTTCACTGTGGTAACACGCACACGACTTTTTGGGCGAACCAGTGGTGTAAGCCACAAATAGAGTTTCGTAATATCCACTAGAGGGAACTCTGGCGCTAATGTCTATGGGAGTCGCAACGCACGGCCCTTCAGTGAGCATGGGAATGATAGATAGTACACACATTTGTCTATTATTCGTACTTCTGGCCTGATTTTGGCCCTGTGTGGGTTCGTACGGCTTGGAGCTGTTTTCTCGCGAAACAAAAATGAGCAAATGTTCAGCGCTGTCGCTTCGCCACCTTATTCTTTTAGACTTAACTTTTCAAATCGGGTCACGAAAATTCAAAAGGGTTGAATCTTTCTTTCAAAACATAAACGAAACACAGCAATAAAGAAAACCGCAAGTACGAAGACTAGGCAAGTGTGTACTATACCTATAATTCCCATGGTCGCTGAACGATCACTGCGACAGAGTCCTCACTAGTTAACTTTAGTAAACTATATGGTGTAGGCACCTTGATCTTAAGAGGAAAGGGGCGGCAGGCAGATGTGGTAGAGTGTCACTTTCGGCTCTATATTTTGTGGCACAAAAGAATTTCTGGGCAAAGGGTGCAGGCCCTGTACGTTTGCCACCCCTGACTATACGCCATGCACTGAAACTAACTGTTGCCCTGTCCCGTTTTAGTGGAAATTGTGTATACGGGGACTTGCCTCATTTCTACGGAACGTATACGCGTTTGTAGGGCTGACGGCTGCCTTCATTTTTAGTGGACTAGTGAATAGAAGTGGGATTCACCAATTGCCTGTGGCGCATACCAGTCTATGATGTCCACAAGCGCTACCGTGCACGCTTGTGGACATCACAGGCACTGCGCCGTACTCCCTACCGGGCTCCAGAAATTAGGTGCGTTTCTCCTCTTCTAACCACTACCGCCACCATCCCGGGCACGAAAGCCTCGATCAAGAACAGCTTAGCTAACATTATGACGAAGCAACGCACTGATATAACCGCATTCGCAACGTAAACCTGCCTACGCCTTGCCGTGGGGTTTAGTAATTCCGTTTTCAGAGGTACAGCTGTCTATACTGTATTTGCCCTTGCACTGTGCAACAGAACTGCGCCATGCCGATAGGGTGGAGGACGAAACTTTCGGGACGCTGTTCGTATAAACATCCGGCACCCGCTGCGCAGCCGCCGCGGTGATTAAGAGCATCGGGTTGCCGCGCTGCCAAGATTTAGCTCCGACTGCGTCCGCCCACGGGCGCTGGCCAGTATTGGCTTTCGGCGTGCGGTGTAGGTTTTCGCCAACGACAGTTTACGTATACATCTCGCTCGAAAAACGACTATAAAGAAAGAAGCCGCAGGTTTCCATGGTCGAGATTTATTGAAGCGAAGAGTCGAATAACATGTGAAGTCGGCGCGCGAGCTAGGTTTGGCAAAACACGCGACGTATAGGCGTTCTCTTGGGTGCTTAGCGCTGCATGGTGAGAGCCGCGACTTGACCCTTCTTGAGTCCGAAGACTTTCTTTCTCTCTTTCTGTTCTCAAAACTAGATACTTGTAATTTCGCGCCCGCCTTTGGAGCAGAAGAACAAGCGAAGACAGCTGATATACATCATGTAGTCATGACACGCTTACACATATCTATCTATCTGTCTATCTATTTATCCATCTGTCTACGTAGCCGCCTACGGCTGCATGCTCTCGAGATCGGCTTCTTAACTTCAGGTAGACCAAAGCTAGCACGGTCAGGTAATATGGTTTGACCGATATGTCGATCTGATCATGCGCCACAGGTGACTGACAGTTTATATCTACCCAGAACCGGCGAGAACAGATGGTGCTAGTTTAAATGCGAGAGCGTTAAGAGAAACTGAGATTGACTTGACAAATGCAAAGAATAAATATTAGGGGTCCCAGCAGGAATAGAACACATTCATTCTGCGTAGCGATCCAATACTCTACCTCAGAGCTACGCCAGGTTTCCTAACCGCTGTGGAAAAAGAACCCGTTAAGGCAAACTTGTTGGTGAAAACGTCAGTTGTGGTGGAATTGACGGTAATTTAATTTTATAAACATTACATGTGTGCTTCTACGACACGGGCGTCCCGTCGGGTCAACACCAATTCAATGCTCACACGCCATACACTGAAATCGTATACGTAGCATTAGCCACGCGTATAGCATCTTCGCAAACACAAGCGCTGAATTTCAGCTTAACGCTTCTGGGTTTGAAATATTTGTGTCAGTCATAGTCCGAGCAAGCCCGGTTAATAAAAATTTTGGCGTGTGAGTTTGCCGACTGAAATTTCGCCGGTAGATGTGTGTGTGTCTCCTTGCATACTCGCGCGAGGTAACTTATTGCGACACGACATGCAAGTAGAAATTGCCGAACATAAGCATATACAGTCTCTGGTGAAAAGCAAATGCTTGGAGGATATGCTTCAGCTTCAAAGGTATAAAACGTGATAGCGTAATCTGGCAGCGTGCACATTGCCTTCCCACTTGCTAGATTGGCTTCAGTTTTCGGTTCACGCCTCAGCGGTGCCGTTAGGAAAGGAAGAACTGCCCGCGTAATACTGGCCATTTTAAACTATCTTAGATTGTCTACCGAGCTAGATACAACAGGTAGCGAAGGCTCTATAGAAGCCCATACGTTGAGAAAATGGCCGCTCATCAGCTGCTCATGGGGCTTAGCGCCATCTCTGGGAGGAGGAAACACTTCTGGTGGAACAAAAAAAAATAGAGCGGATGTGACGCAATGGCTCGTGAAGAAGAGACGTCATCTTGTTTGCATGAGCACCAAATTTGACCTCATTACTTTCATAGGCCCCTGATCGGTAAGGACTCGCGCTAGGATGATCACCGGCAAGTCAATCCACAAGAGCGCTTTAGTCAACGCCAGCTAATGTTATACGGATTCTTAACTAAATAGTCATGTTTAAGTGTACTACCGTTCACTATGCTTTGGTTTTACGAGGAAACCTATTATTCGAACTTTTATTCGGTGTTCGTGGCATCTTCCGCAGATAAATTAAAACAACCAACAGTGTATGCCTGTCATATCTGCAGGGTTGCTTATTTGCTTCACCCGCAGGTTCTTCAGCATGCACAGTTAATGTGTTCTCCAGTTTTAACAGCAAGATGTTACACCTATAGCCACTCGAAAATTCTGACATTTCAGTTTTATTCAATGGTCACGATGACTCAAATCTATCACGCTGCACAGAATGGCAATAAGCACAAAAAAGTGTGCAGACAGTACTTACGTTACTTTTTTTGCATTTTGCTACGATTAATTACCGTTAGGTAGTAACGTATGCAAATTCAGGCATGCGAATTGTAGCGTCATAACATTGTGATCTCCTCACCGATAACGCGAGTAGTGGTAGACACTGCACGCTCAAGAAGGAAACCGGGCTGCAGGAATACTGATGCATGAAAGTCCAGCGAGCACAGAATCATTGCCCTTGTTACTTATCTAGAAGGCAAGGGAACCATACATACGTTTCTCGCTACTGCATCCTTGCACAGTACATCGTTTTCACTGGTAGCACCGAAAGCACTCGGCGTTAAATGCAATCCGCATCATTTCGCTGCCAGTTGGAAACTGCAGTCGAGGCGTTCCCCAACGATAAAACGCACCTCACAACTTCGCGCACAGCAGAAAATGCTAGCAAGATAGTAACACATAAATACGTGAGGGGGTGGGTCATCGCAGATGAATTTTACGAGCGCGCCTTTCTGTGCAGTGCGAAGGCTGCACCAAGTGGGCAGAAGGCACCACAAAAACGTTTTTCGTAATACTAAAAAACTGTCACAAATTCTTTGCTCATTACACCTATACATATTGTTGTTTGGGGGAAAGAAATGTCACATGTAAAACATAGCGATTGCTTCAACTTTGAGTCAACTTTCGTTTTTCACTATTAGTGCTTGTTCCCTACACACATAATCGCGCTTCAATCGCAGCTCCCGTAACTCTCCCTGCTGATCTCGCTAGCAATATCTTCTAAACTACTTTTCGCCCGAACTTTCCCGACCTATTTGAAGAGATCTAGTGCTATACTTTTATTACAGTCAAGATTTTACTACGGCATCACTCTTGCTTATTGAAAACTGCGAAGATCCCGTCCCCGCGTCTGTAAGGTAACATGCTAACCTACTAGCGGTGCACTTTGGTGATGATTTTGCTGATTGATGACTAAAAATACGTTCAACTTCTTTGTAATAGAGGGGTCCTTGTAGCACCCACTTGTTGCGCAATTCACACCCTTTGACGCTTTGCGCTATTCTACGCTTCTTCTATATGCAATATTACATTCATTCAGAAGACTGTTTCCACGACCTGACATTCATATAGTGTGTTTTTTCGGAACAGTTACAAGAAATAGCGTAGCTCGGTAGTAGCACACCTGCTTGCTACGCAGACAGCATGTGTTCGATGCTCACTTGATGGAACGCTAAGATTACCATCTTATTATTTGCATCTTGATTTTTCTGTCTCGGGCGAGATGATTTTTCGCCCACATCCAACGGCGCCAACGCCGAATAGAAGCAACATAGGTATAAGACATAGTATTCTTCATGGCGCGACGCAGATGGTTTTCCTCCTGTTGTGGGCTTTGTGCATGCTACTAGTTTCTATGCTTTCACCCTTTCTTTTGTTTGTTTTTCCTTCGCACGCACCCACTCTCGAGGATTGGCCAAGAATGCATAGTTGAAAATTTTAAAGGTTGCTTGAAGAATGCTATAGATGACTTAGGAAAGTAATAAAATTGCAGTAATACTTAATACATTAGCTTAAGACTACAAGTAATATGTTAATGAGCTCGTGCTTCCGAGTGCCGTATTAAGCTGATGGAAACAGTTTTGAAGATATTAGTTGGATTTTAATGCATTTACTAGCGCATATATTCTAGTAAATATTAAAATGGTACTCGCTTAGTAGTTAAAATGAAATAACACGCGGTATCAAGTGCATCCCTGTGGCAGTATCCCAGACCTACGCCACTGGAGCTTAAAACAATTTCTTCAGTTAAGGTTAAGACATATTTTTGAAAGCGGAGTAATGAGAAGTCGTGTTCTAATATTTGAATACCTGCGACAGGACAAAAAATAACGTTCAATATTTTCTAATTCTCCGCTGAATTGGCAGGGAGGTGGTATCGTCCGACCAGCCAATTCTGTAGGTATCAGTATGCACT
>NC_134702.1:91335818-91420818 GCF_043290135.1 Rhipicephalus microplus | reverse complement strand
CGTTCGTGAAGTCCCCACGTACGTGAAACTAAAACTGCCTAATAATTGCGCAGGTTTGACAGAACACGCCATAAATGTTTCGTGACACTGTAAATACAGAATCTTCGTGGTCATAGTTCTGTTTCGCAGTCTGTCAGCGATAGGTGTACTTGTGTACCATTATAGGTCTACAGAAATGCTCTAGCTGTATCAGACTCACTCATGATATGTATCTTAGCCAAAGGGCTCACTCGGACTCACACTTACCAAAAAATTACTGACCCGGACTCACTCATACTCAGAATCACGGCTCTTTCTGAGTCTGAATTAGTCGACTCGTGAGTTCGTCAGCCTAGAATTATCTCATTCGACCATGATGTCAATGCTCTATAACACCAATCGGTGCTCAACACGTAATCGGTGCTCTTCCTGACACTTTTTTATACAGTGTATTCTAATACAGGCTATGAGAACTCGTAATACTGTACAGCCATTTTTTTTTCAGAGAGATGACTGCATAAGATATGCTTATCATGAATTTCTTTATCAAAGTTCGCGAGAAGATTGCAGGGGTGGGGAAGGCCAAGGTTCCTCCTACGTAGCTTGCGCCTATGATGAATGAATGTATACAGATTGTATGAAAGACACATTCTTTGGAATATGTGTGAGTAGACGTGAGCACAGACGTGAATCGAGGTAAGGCTGATAGGAATGCTGAAGATCACTAGATATTGGATATGGTGTCGATGTGGCCACTGGTCCCTTAAGTCTCGTATTTATTCGGGCTCTGTAGAATGGTTACGACTTCCTAATGGCTTGTCGCCATTCTGCATTTTATTCTTTATTTTTCTGAAGTGTATTACGCTTTTGTATATGTTTTTTAAATGTCATTGACTTCCCTGTACACTAATGTCCAACGTGGGCGCTATAGGCACTGTAAATAAAAATAAACAAATAAGTAAATGACCAATATAACCATAGGCTGACAGATAGAACTGGAACTTACTCAGACTCACTCGAGAAGTATATTGTCTGCTCTGGACTCGCTTGGACTCTTATTTGGCAAAATTTGCTCAGCCGTACTCCCTCGGACTCACACTCACGAAAATTTTCTTATACCGGACTCGCTCTGTTCAACCGGACTCGCTCTGTTCAACTGGACTTGCTCTGTAAACACCCCGTACAAGAAAAAATTACATGCAGGTTAACGTACGAGAGAGCAATACTTTTATGTCTAACGTTTCAGCCGTAGCATGGCTGAAACGGCTGCACCCACCACTGTTTTCTAATTTCGCCCCATATTAAAATGGCGTCTTGCCACCGGCAAGATGACGGATTTTCGGATTCACTTTCAAGGCATATCCTTCATTTCAGCAATTTTCCGAATCCTTCTTGTATTGCCTAAGACGAATGGAAGAAAAAATTAATGTAAATTTTTTGTGCACTTTATGTCACTCGGTTTATGTTATATGGACAACGAACGATGGCGAGTGGGCGAAGCACACGGAGATCTCCGAACGATCTCCGTGTGCTTCGCCCACTCGTCATCGTTCACTTCGTGGTGGATTCGCTTAACGTAGAAAGCCGGGCTGTTTAAAAGCTCGCGCACAGGCTTACTGACAAAAACCTCTCATATCGATTATAACCTAAGATTGTAACACCTGGATATAATCATGAATCGATTCGTTCTACTGCTGTTAGAAATTCACGCGGGAAGCTTTAAAGCACTTTTTCATGAGTCATTGCAGCCTCACATTAATTTTCTTTCGTTCATTCCCACACAGCACCGCAAGACAAACTCTTCCGATTACTCGAAGTTTCTGTGCAGCAAACTTATACCACAAAAATAAATAGGTTTTCTGTTGCACCAAGGCAAGATATTTCCTGTAGGTGTATTGAACTATACTTCTAGTGATCGACAGCTCTAACACAGTCGTAGACGATGCAATCGTCACTGAGAAGCAAGTTATGGTTTACGCTTGTTTCATACATGAGTAGACGTTCTGTATGTATGTACCGGAAACAGCCTTGAATTTAGTGGCATGGGTACAGTACATATCCTACGGGCTCACCAGTAAAACATTAGTATGGTCTATTATATTTACGCGAACAAGCTGAAACCAATTGCACAAATAGACAATCAATGAAACGATATTCAAGTTTTGTAAAAAAAACGTGTGTTAAAATAGCTACTGTAATACATGATCTCTGCCTATTCGCATCACATTTTTTTCTCACCCTTTCTAAAGCGTATACTTTGCACTGTAGTTTCACCGAGCATTAGTTAGCCATACGCTATTGTATTCGTCACTATGTACATCGATTGATCTAATGGCGTCTTCTTGTTACGTCACGAACAATTACCGAATGAAACATGCTCGATTAATGTGTACTCGTGGATTGCCAATCAGATTAAGCTTGTGGGCGAAGGTATAGGAACATCTTTGTAGACTCTATTGTATAAAATCCTCTCCCACCTCAGCAACAGCTCGTTAATTGTATATTGCGAATAAAAACAATAAAATTAACCAATGTGTGCATAGCATGTAATTGGTGGCCTCCGAGAAATGTGGAAAAGTCACGTCTGTCTGAATCCATGAACACTATGAGAATTCAGTGGTCAATGAGGATTGTGAATCTACGCAATGAACACTAATGTGGTAAGCGTTATTCAATGTTCTGTGTAAAAATAGTTTCCTGGATACTTAAAGAAACTTCCGATGCAGTCATTTTGCCCAAATGAACCTTCATGCTACTTTTCAAATGCTAAAGCTTCCCGGTCATGTAGCAGCTTGACAGTGAGCACCAAGTGATAAAGGAAACGATGTCGCATACGTTCTCCTTATACCTAAAAAAGATTAAAGACTTGCAACGAGCGTGGTTAAATATTGCCAGAAGTGGCATGATTTCTCGCTTAATAGAAATTCGTCTTGAATGGGAATCTCAAGTGACATATCTTGCATTGATAGCACACTTGTTTTTGGATAACACCCTGACATTGTTTTCAAACGGACGCTTTCGCTCTGGAAGGCACAGTAATCTTGAACATGCGCTGAGGAGTGAGGCGTGAGCGCGAAGCATTTGAGAGGCTGGAGTTCTGAACTTCTGTTTTTTCTGGTGGTGATTGGCCACGTTCTGCGCAGAAAATCCCAGAAGGCTACCGAAACAAATGTTGTATGTGATGTGGCGATAATAGGTTCTGTGAAAGTTGGGTTAAAGGATGCGCGGAATTGCAATAGATGTGCTAAAGTCATGGTATACCGGGAAAGAACGCGACTTTCACGACTGACATCGCAAACATAGGAAGTGGCGGCTCGAGTGCGGTATTTAGTGCACTGTTTCTTCGATGGCGTCGCTTCTGGGGTGCAGTGACCTCTTTGAATTGGTAATGATGGCCGCACCGGAAGCTCGGTATACGCGTGCCTTCTCCTTCACCCACTTATAGCGAGTGGTGCAAACAAAATTTCAGCTCTCTGAGAATATATGACAAGTCTTAGTTTGTTGAAACCACCTTTACTGAAATCATACTGCACAAGGACGGAAGCACCTCCACAATACCTCCCACTGTACACACACTATGCACTCAAGTTCGTGTGCAAGGTTTTCACTCCTCCAAGTCAGGCTTCTCAGGCTTGTTTCCTACTGGCCCGTGCTTCTGCAGTGACGTCTGCATTCTGCTTGCTGTAAATAAAGCACTGTTACTTAATACGAGAGCTAAGCAAAGAAAGGAGTATAAGTGAACACCCTCGAACTTCCCATGTTCCTATCGCGTCACTTGAGGACATTCCCGATAATTCATGCAGTATCTAGTGCCATGCCGACGTGTTCCGGTTCACCTTAAGGAGTTCATGGAAAGCGGAAGGGCTGGCGGGGATTTTCATTCCTTTACTAAAAAAGTGATGGGAAACTACACGCACACGGCGTGGGAAACTACACATATATTCAGCACTTTAAAAGCAAATGAAGCCTTGGGAAAACAAAACTCAAGGAGGCTAGCGGACGACAATGCTATACTCTATGTGCCGGTCTGCGTTGCATGAGAGAGAAAAAAAGGTTCCCGGAGAACGACGCCGCATTACCGAAACGTCACCTCTCCTCAGCGCAGATGCATGCATGCAAGCGCGGGCTACCGCTTCGCCGCGACGAGTCAGTCGCAAAGCGGCCCTGTCGTCGGCATCGTTTGAAGAGTCCCAAAAGCATGCAAGCGGTCTCGAGTGAGTAGCAGTCCCAAAAGGGGGCGGGCGGCTGTAGACAAAGACAAAGCCGAAAACAACGAGCTTGTAGAAGACGAGGCCGCAGCGGCGCGTCGGGTGTAAGTACACAACACGTGGGCGAAAACAAATTGCGGCGCCGAGCGTCCGCGGCAGGCAGGTAATGGCGTCGTCCAGACGAGTTGGCACGTCCGCTTTAGCCGCTGCATACAGCTTCTCGTGGTTGCACTCGGTCGGGAGGGAATGGTCGGGAGGGAATGGAACCGCTGACTGCGTATGTATATATGTCCTGACGGTTGTCGCGCCATAAAGTGGCGGCCGGAGCTACCGGACAGCGGCAGGGCTTTCCGTGACACCTTCTGGTCTTTTGTGCGTGCGCTGTGCGGTCGCTTATGCAGTAATGACGCCAGCGGCCGCGCGGTGGCTCTGCATTTCTACGGTGAACTCCGCACGCAGGCATGTGATGGCGATGGGATCGCGGAGAATACGGCGGAGAAGAAAGAGCCGGCAAAGCACGCGTGGGAAACCGAAAGGAGGCCGAAGAGGCACGCACTCCGGAATTGCGAATCGGGGATGCCATACGGCCACGTTGTCAGCCAGGTAACCTTTAAAAAAAGCCGCTATATGGTGCAATTATTGCGAATCTTAGCAAGCAAAGAATCGTCGAATGAATCCACAAATCAGCTGCAGAGTGCGGCGGGAGGTCCCGATTCAGTCTCTGACTATGGGACCTCCTTCTGTATACAAAGAATTCTGAATGATCTTAATGACGAAATAAAACCATTTCTGGTTTCTGATTTCAATGTCGAATGAGCGTTCACCCATGCAATAGGAAACAGTCCTTGCGATCAAAGAAGAAGAAAAAAGAAGCCTTCGTTTGTAAGTCCTCGTTTCAATTGGTTGGCCGCATTTGCTAACTATTTGTTCAGAATAAGCAGAACAATGCACGACCTCCTCTTATGTAAGGGACCTTTGCAAGTGGAATAGGCCGACCTTTTCCATTAATGAATGCCCAACGCCTGGAGCAATCCAGTTCTTTTTTTCTTTTTTGTGAACATGTCTATGCAGCGTAACTTGTTTTAAAACGGTGCTGTATATGGTACAGCTACTCGATTTCTCCGGTCACTATGAAAAAGTGCCATAGCCCTCACGGGGGTAATAGAGCAATGCACTTTAAAAGCATTACTTCTTCCAAAGTCTCGATTCAACTTATATGTCTCGCCGCGAGAGTCGAGTGGAGTTGAGTATCTGCGCTAGCACGATCGTCTATAGCGTGCGCATTGTGAGAACGTCCGACGAGCAGCACGCTTACCGAGAATGGCGTCAAGAGCGGTGACAATGTACACCGTGTATCAGCTCCGCTGATCACCCACCTTCACAGAGTAGAACGGTATCGAGTTTTCACCACACAGCGTTAAACAGCTCGTTTCGCAGAAATTCTGGTGTCGGTGATGTTGTTTGTGAAACGGCGACGTTGTTTGTGTTTGTCCGTTAGCGAAAATTCGAGATGGATGAGAATAAAATCAATGATAAAAAACGCCAGGCCTGCGTGGAAGGTGCAGCACAGTCACAGCGAAAGCTATAGAAGAGCGGCCTTTCAGAGCTTTCCTAAACACTGATTGGGTAATTGCTGCAAAAACACTTGCTTGATACCCACTAAGGTATTAATGATAAAAATTTTGGGGTAGTAGGTCGGCATTCGCTTTGCTATTTTTGGTCGCTCTTCTGAGCAGCGCGGTATCCACTAAACACTTGCAAGGAATTTCGTGCCAATGATTCATGCGGTGGCTGACGACGAAGAGGAATCATGGCTGAAATGGGTATGCGACACAGTTAATAGGGGAACACGAACAAGCTTCTGTAATGGGTTGGAGCATTTGACGACCGACTCGTTACACTATTCACATTGTGCGACAACTGGTTGCTGTTTCGCTGTTTTAAAACACTTTATAAGTCGTATTGACGCGATTGCTTTCCTGACATCAAGCCTGCCTATAAGGCAAGCTCAGTGGTAGAATACTGGGCTGGCACGCAGCTGACACGGGTTACAGCCCTACTGTACCATTGGTGCTAGGTTTTGTTTTGTTTTTAAATTTCACACAATGTGGTTGCGGACACCGGCGGCGGCGGACAACTGCGCGTGACCCGAGTTGGGATCTGATAACCGCTTTCGCTGTAAAATTATCTTTGATTCCTGTGAGAACTGAACCCAGACCTCACGCATGGCAAGCAAGAGCTCCATGGAGCCATGCCAGCGCTTGAAAGCGTTTCGTAAAAAAAAAATGCTATAAGAACGTCATTATAGTGGAAGTCAGTCAGTCAAATAACTTTTTGGTGTAGTTGAAGGTGACCGCCTAATGCATGTAATAATGCGGGGCAGAATCGTAATATCGTACTACCTGTCAAAATATGTGAATTGCGCGACGACTGGGTGGTTAAAGGCTGCGCAGCCGTTAAAAAGTGTACATCCATACGCAGGCACTCATGATATTATAGGGGCGCGTGAGGGATGCTTCGCCAATTTGCAAAGGAGACAGTTATGTCACAGTAGTCAAATCGCAAGTGTATTTGCTGTAGGCATTCTAGAAAAGTTTGAAATGGCCAATTTTAAGCGCACAACTGCGCCTGTCTTCGCGACATAGTTGAAGGTGATGCGAGTGGGACCCGCTAAAGTGCTTTAGTCTTGAAGGCGATCCTCAAGCGACTGCCAAGTGTTTTTTGTTTTTTGTTTTTTGTTGTTGTTGTTGGAAAAAGAGGCCGAGAGCTGGCTGAAACTTTTTCTCAAGAAATGTTGTTGCATAAATATTTTCTATATATCCAGGATAGGCTTCGGGTGAGAACGCCTTAGGGTATTCAAAAGGCTGCATGAATACAGGACCATGCGATGACTTGGCCTCGAAATCCGTCACATGCCGATTTCAAGGCCTCCTCTGTCACTTTCCACTTACTACACTCGTTCTCTAGCCCATATCCCCCATAAAATTAATACGATTAGACGTTATATACAGAAATACTGTAGGAGAAATAAGTCCTTTTCTAATTTGAAAAAAAAAAATCTTTTTTTTTGTTACATTGTCAACACTTGTCTCGAAAAGCCCGTTCAACGACAATGAACATGAACTAGCCCTGAAGTTTTGCAATAGATTTCATCATAACCCCACTACAAAACCATGGGACCCGTTCTGTACGCATGATGGGAACAAGTACTTGTACACATCCGCGCACAAACTGTTGTCGCGCGGCCATGCATGTGCCGTTCAAGTCGTCGCACCAGCCCAGACACCGTCGCCGGCTCAGCGGCAACTGCCCGCGAGAGGCGACCGCACGAGATAGCCATCACCAGGCGGCTTCTCTTCTTGCTGCGTGAGGCAGCACCATGCTGCGGTGGCCACAACTGATGAGCGCCGGCAAGATCAAACGCCGCAGCTTCTGTTGCTCGCCACCACCGCTCTCTTAAGCCCGTTGGGGTTTGAAAATTTTGGCACGGCTCGATGTATATAGGCAGTGCTGCTCGGAAGAAGCCATGGCGGGGTATTTGCTCCAAGAACTTCACAAGTACAGGTGTACAGACTTGCCTATAGAACGATCGTGTGTCACGCCGCAAAGCAAATAACGAGAAATGCCGTAGTCTCCGAAAGACAATGCATGTACAGTCATCTGCAAATAACATCTGTGGTTTTTCCTGAAGCGCAAATAAAAACTAATCTCTCTCTCTCTCTCTTTTTTTGTGACGTCTGCGGGAAACGCTTCAAGAAGAAGGACAAGTTAGGGGTAGGCCTCGAATACTTCGTTGTTGATGTGTCCATGTGGTTACTCTTTCCCACCACCCATTGCCGTTCAAGCTGCGAAGCAATGCAGATATACCGTTTTCGTCAGCTCGTCATAGAGCGTAATGCAGAAAGTGTGAACATGTATATACACTCGTGAAAACTTACCGCCTGAGTAAACCTTTAACAGTTTTGTCGAAGCACGAGCAGACGCCATTGTTGCGACATCTTGCAATGATGTCGAACGCCACGAGGCCAGTAAACATGTCTATTACGAAAACCTGCACACTGTATATGAATACTTAGACTTCCTTGAAGGTATTTTTTCGCTATTGCCAATCATGAAGAGAGAGACCAACAGAAAGAGAGAGCTGTTTATTGAAGAACATAAAAGTTTGCCGGCGTATATTGAGTACAAAAAGGCCTTAGAAGGAGGAGGAGGATGGGAAAAGGAAAAGAAAATATGATCGTGAATGTGCATGTGAGAACGTCATAGTTGTCATGTAAGTCATGTTAAGGTTTATCAAATAAATGAATATCCTGGAGCAAGCTGAGAGAAATTTTATTATTTGATTTTACTAAGAAGACATAGGTCTAAGTGTTTTCCTAATATTGAGCTGGCTCAGTAAGTTGAGGATATGCTGCTTTACAAACAAGTTATTTCTAATCGACGATGGTGCTTATGTGACATACATCGATGATATCCAGAATACAGCAGCACTTATGACTCTTGTCGGTGAAGTTGGCGTTCTGTGGGCGTTTGAAAGAATTGTTGTACGAAAACTTTTAAATGGGAAGCATTTCTCATCGAACTTCGGTGACATTGAGCATATCTATCTATCTATCTATCTATCTATCTATCTATCTATCTATCTATCTATCTATCTATCTATCTATCTATCTATCTATCTAGCCGCCTACGCCTTTTAGCTCTCCTGGCCATTTCGATAATGGTATCGATACCAAACTTGATATGGCATAACATGACTGCATGAAGAACATATTCGACTAGTAATAAAGTGAAAATCATAACATGTATGCCATGAACGTCATGATTTATATTGCATGGTACTGGAGCTCTTGTGCTGGTTTAGTTCACATGGCATGTTGCAAAACTGGTATGGTATGGCATGATTGCATGGCGAACACAAGCGACAGACCCTAAGATGAAAATCATGACATGCGTGTCGTGTAACAACATGACTACATACCACGCTCATGATGCGCTCGCGGCCGTTTCGCTAGCGTCACATATACCAAATTTGGTATTACAGTACGTGAATGGATGACGAAGGTATGTGACTGCATGGTGCAAACATGATAATCAAGAAATGCGTGTCATGTAGCAACATGACTACATGCCACGCTCATGATGCGCTGGCGGCCGTTTCGCTAGCTTCACAACTACCAAACTTGGTATTACGCGACGCGAACAGACGACATAGGTAAATGACACATCTAAACATGATAATCATGACATGCGTGTCATGTAACAACATGACTACATGCCACACTGATGATGCGCTTGCAGCTGCTTCGCTAACTTCACATATGACAAATTTGATATTACGTGACGCTAATGGATTTCGAAGGTATGTGACTGGTGCAAACATGTTAATCATGAGATGCGTGTCATATGAGAACGTGACTAGTTGCCACAGTCTAGGCGCCAGTACATTTAGACGTGACGCGGTGCACGTGCTCGACGGCGTTCATTTCGTCGCATCACATTGGTGTTGCCACGCCAGGCTGCCGGACCTGCCATATACTCGCCGGCGCGCACAGCGCTGCGTTGCATTGGCGTATGCGCGTTTCAGTACGTCTGGCGCGTCCCTCCGCAACGAAAACAAAGAGGTGCAGTGTTGTCAGGGTAGTGCATCGGCGCGAAATTCAGCATGTGGCATTTCACGCCCGTTGCCGCCTGGAAGCGGTGGCAGACCCTGGTCCCGCTGGTCGCGCCTGGCGTCAGACTATAGAGTGCTCGCGTTTTGCTAGCGTAGCGTCGCTGTGCTCAGCGGGTGCGCGCGTCAATGCTACATTTGAGTATATTGGGCCCTTCATGATGCGCTCGTTGTCGTTTCGCTAGCTTCACATATGCCCAATTCATTATTACGTGACGCCAATGAATGACCAAGGTATGTGACTGGTGCAAACATGATAATCATGAAATGCGCGTCTATGCCACCGTCAAGGCGCCAACACATTTCGACATGAAGCGATGTGCGTGCTCACCGGCGTTGCCACGTCAGGCGCCAGTCCTGCCATATACTCGCAGGCGCGCGCCGTGCTGCGTTGCTTAGGCGCATGCGCGTTTCAGCGCGTCCAGCGTCCCTCCATCAGGAAAAGAGGGAGACGCTTTGTTGTCAGGGTCATAGAGTTTTCTAAAATTAACGTCTGGGTAACTCATCGGCGCGAAATGCAGCATGTCGCATTTAGCGCCTGTTGCCAAATTTGGTGTTACGTGACGTGAATGGATGACGAAATATACGACTGGGGCAAACATCATAATCTTGACATGTGCGCCATGTGAAACATAATTACATGCTACGCTCATAGTGTGCTCGCGGCCGTTTCGCTCGCTCCACATATACAAAATTTGGTATCACATGACGTCAATAGACGACGAAGGTGAATGGCACGTGTAAACATGATAATCATGATATGTGTGTCATGTGAAACATGAGTACATGTTACGCTCATAGTGTGCTCACGGCCGTTTCGCTAGCTCCGCATGTACGAAATTAGGTATCGCGTGACTTGAACAGACGAATGCAAACGACTCATCCAAACATGATAACCTTGATATCTGTGTCATGTGAAACATGATTACATGCTACGCTCACGGTGAGATCGCGGCCGTTTCGCTAGCTCCACATAAACTAAATGTGGTATGACGTGACGTCAATAGACGACAAAGATAAATGGCACGTCCAAACATGATAATCCTAACACGGAAGTCATGTACGTCATCATTTACCTCCACCTCGTAAGGTTGTGCTGATTTTAAAGTGACATATCACCATTTCTCATTCGTGCTTCGCATATTATTGATTCCCACTGTACGTGGGACCTGCTAATTTTCAAATTGATATTCCTATGATAACGACCAACAAACGACACCAAGGAAAGTAGAGTGATGTACAGGCATTTGGGTGAAGTTTTGACACATCGACGTCATAGCTGTAGCATGTATCGGCAGGCTAATGTTGTCTGGACGCGCCTTTTATAGTCGTATAACGTGATTTCGAACTGCAAAGGGCACTTACAGCTGCCGCACTCAAGAGTTTTTTTTTTTTATCAACAATAGACTCTAGGATGAAAATCTTCAGAGGGTCAATTATCTGTATACATGATTTTTCACTATATGGATTCATACGCTTTCTTTTTTTTTCATCGTGTCATGATCGTTCCTACGCCTGTGTGTTGGTGATTTCTCGTCTTTTCTGTGTTCAGGGAATAAGAAAAATTAGCAGTGTGTGTGGCGTATGTTTCTTGTGTGGAAACGACTGTGAATGTGCGAGTGTTTCTAGGGAGTCCAATGTTACGCTTTATTTTGTCTGTTTGATAAACAGATGTCCTAGCCCAAAGCCTCCACACTTCACCAGCCTAAACAAATCCATGCGACTGCACCTTTTCAGGCATACCCCCACGCAAAGATTGCAAACACCCGATGTAATTTTTGCACATTGGCCCGGGCACAGTACAGCACTTACATGACATACCATAGCTTAGACACAAAAAACCAGTTGCATGCAGTAGCCCTAGCAAACAGGCAGATAAGTTGCATTCCATCTATTTGCTTTGTCTTTAATTCATTTCGTTTGCTGTATCCTATATTCATCAGTACTTTTGTATGACTGGAGCGGTACTCCAAGATATTTACCTGGCGTTCTTGTCCATTTAACGGCTGCGAAAAATGCTGGGATTGAAGGCCAATATCCATGCCAAAAGACAAGGCATTACTCCAGTTAATGTGGCTTCGTGTAACTTCGGCGAAAGATTTAGAAACAGGACTGATAGTCGGGATGGTTGGTGATACATTATGAGCAGTAAAAGCGCACAAACTCACGGGACGAAGAGAAGAGACACAACAAGCGCTGAAGTTGAAAGTCAGTGCTTGTTCATGTCTCTTCTCTTCGTCCCGTGAGTTTGTACGCTTTTACTGCCTATAAAGATTTAAAAACTTTGATTCTTCAATACCTTCATAGGAAGTGCTACAAATCACAACATCATCAGCGTATGCGAGTAGTTTGACCTCTGAGGATTCTACTCTTAACCCATTAATGATGTCATTCTGCTATCTCAACCGACATAATGTTTCAATATAGATGCAAAACAACAGTGGACTAACAGGACAACCTTGACGTACTGAGCGCTCAATTATGATGGGAGGGCCCAATGTCATGTTGATAATTAGTCTCGTACTACCATTTCGATATGCAATGGCTACACCATCCATGATTATCTTACCAACAATAATGTGCTCCAATACTGCAAACAAAAGAGCGTGGGCCAGTGCTTGCGACTTTTTGGCAAACTTGCCTTAGGCAGACTTGATGTCGGAAAATCAATCGGGTTAATGTGATTTTAAAAAAAGCGTTTTTAAACAGCGACAGAACAATCAGTCGTCACACAATGCGAATATCGTAACGAGTGGGTCGTCCACTGCTTGAACCCTTTACAAAAGCTTGTTCTTGTTCCCCTATTAACAGTGGCACATACCCACTTCAGCCACAATGCCTCATTGTCGCCAGCCACTGCATGAACAATTGGCCAGAAAATCCTGCAAGTGTTTAGCAAGTACCAGACTTCTCAGAATAGTGACAAAATTGACGAAAAGTAGCATAGCGAGTACCGGCCTTCTACCAAAAAGTTTTATGATTAATGCCATAATGGGTATCAAAAATGTGCTTGCAGTAGTTACCCGATGAGTGTTTAGAAAAGGCTTTGAAAGGCAGTTCTTCTAGCTTTTGCTGTGACTCTACTGCACCTTACGCGCAAGCCGGGCCTTTTTTTTACTTTATACAGCATTCAAAGAAAAAAAAGGTAAGTAAAGTAGCTAACGTGGTTGCTTCGGCGAGTTGGTACGACATGACTCACATAAAAAACAGCGCAATAGGTAAAGAGGGCGTGACATGGTTGATCCTTTTGGAAGCTTGACCTTCGATGCACAGGCACTCGCGAGCCGTCTATTTGGTGTGGCAAGTCAAATGTTTCTTTTTTATGATTTACCCAGTCAATCTAGCTACTGTTTGTCATCATATCATATAACCAACAACGAATAGCCAGTGCTGTATAACAGTAGATACGGTAGGGTATTGGTTTTGTGAAAGCACACTCTGTATCCGAGAACAGCACTTCCAAATCACAACTAAACGGATGGGAGGAGTAGGTGGTTTCAGAGATACGCTGTCGTGTACAGAAGCAGAAAACTGCGGCGTTTCATGCGCAGGTGAGAGGCCGAGTTGAACGCCGCTCCGAGTGTCTCCAATGTGGCGGAAAATGACGGAAGATGGCGCCGGCAGGCCGGCATCCGGGCATGCGGCGCCGCCGCCACTGTGTTCCATTACCATCCCCTAACTCCCTCTCCATCACCACCTGTGTGTCATCAAGCGTGGTCGAGTAACTGTAGCCGCCCGGCGCTGTCTGTGCCGCTTTGAAGAAGCAGCGGTAGAGGTATTGCTTGCCTATTTCGCAGCTACGGGGCAAGATGGATTGACGTGAACAGAGAGCTACCGATGTCATTGGAGTTTTAGCAGCACGCTGTAGAACCATTCAAGAGAGGGTGATTCCAGGGGCATTGTTCTAATCGTACACATGAAAAAAGGGCGGCTGATTCTCAGAGATGTAGGGTGGAGTGTTGGAAAGGCAGGGAGGTTAACTAGGCTAAGTACCGTCCGCCACCCTAACCATGGAAAGGGGGATGACGGGTTGAAAACGTGAGAGAGACAACACGAGTGTGCACTAGTCATAACACACGCAGGTCGACACAGTGGGTAGGAAAGTCGAAAGAAAACGCGGCGGGCAATAACGTGTTCGATTACTATTATAACAATATATACCGACGCACCGTTTTCCTTCGATTTATATATTTTCTTTGAGCGAGGTTTGAAACAGTTGCGTATGACAACGACAATTACGGTGGACGCAAGACTTGACCCGACTGGTGTTCCGTTTGGACGAAATTCTTATCCTTACCATCCGTGTGATGCGCAGTGAGCAATTTGGTGTTGCTTCAACTAAACGTGTTTACAGTGCATACATGTAACACGTTGCCTCTCTGGCTTGTGTGTGACTGAGATTGTCCCCGGCATTCTGAATTACATGCGCAGATATCAGGCACGTTTTGTTGCGCCACCATGTTTCACATTAATGTTATTATTCTTTGTCTGACGTTTGCGTCGCTTAGTTACTCCTGTACTTATATTATGAAAGCGACAAAACTTGGACGGTCAGAAAAGGCTCGCAGTGAGTTATTCTCAGTCTACCTTGGGAGCCATAACCATAGCTTTGATCTTCAGCGCCACAGCGTGCAACAAACGTAAAACTCGAATGGTGGCGTGATAGCGATCAGCCCAGCCACAATTTTCGCTGTTGTTAGTTGCTCCTTTTACTAATGATCATAATTTCATAGGACATGTTTATTCACAGGGATTGATTCAGAAGGTCCATTATGCATCTACCTAAATCAACTCGAAGGCAAAATAACGATTACAATAATTATCACCGTCGGAGCCTGTGAGAACACGTGAGTTTTTGTACTCAAGTGGTCTCAGCTGTCATGTCATGCCTGTTCACATGCTATTGTTAATGAGCATGCACGGTTCAGAAAAAGCGTCCATGTTAGACGGGCATGCAGAACCGACGGTGTCATCGTGGTCACATTTTGCACATATGACTGCACAACTGAATGGCTTTCATGAAAGACTACAGTTTTAGCCATGGAGACTATATACAGTGTCTACGGTTAACGAAATGCACTGCCCATATAGCCATTTATATCACATTGTTTTGTGAAATTTATTTTCTTACGTTTTGCACGATGACGGAAACGGCCTTGAGCAATTCTGGAGCTATGTAGATAGAAAAACCCCGTTTGTAATAAACCCCATGAAAGAAAAAAAAACTTTATTCTGCCTGGGGCTTTGTATTAGGCCACGTTCTTGCCACCCACACGGCCTGGGTGCCATGCTCACTTGAACCAAACATGTTTGTTATTTACTTTATTTGCATCTCGCTTGACGTTTTCGGTCATGGACAAGATGGTTTTTCTTTCTCTCACAATGAACGACGCCGACGCCGGAATTTCAGCGAAGCGACCTCTTTGACGCTATCACGTTAAAATTCTGCTTACAAAGTATCCACGCGTTTTTTTTTTTTTGTAATAAACTGCTGCAGGGTTAGCCATGTACTGCTGAGGACGAGCTTTTCGTTGCGCTGTAAGAAACTGTGCCGAGAAAAACCGGTTATCAATTCCTTTAACGTGACACGCTGCGCGAGATGACGGCTAAATGGTCTATTTCCGAAAACAGTTACAAGCACTGAAGCGTGTTATTGTCGTAAAATGCCTACTGCGTGGTTCTGTGGCTCAACAGTTGATTTTTAAAAAAGGTCACGTGAAATTTTCGCACCGCGATTCTCGTTTTCGACGACCAGCCCCTGATGAGACACTCAAGGCTTTCGCGTTCAAAAGTAAATTCTTCCTTATCGTCTAATAAGCTAAGCTTGTTGACGAGTTGTTTGAATATTTTCAACCTGTAAAATAAATTTGAACAACGTGACGTATACTAACAACGAGCCTTAACCAGTTGACGAAGAAAATTATTCTGGCGCATAACATTGCAATGTCACAAAAAACTGGGTCAGTACGCCGTCGATTTCATTATGCGACAGAGAACTTTCATGTCTCTCTGCTAACTAGTCATCATTATTCCGCTTACTCAATGATTGATTTGTGGGGTTCAACGTCCCGAAACCACGATATGATTATGAGAGATGCCGTAGCGGAAGGCTCCAGAAATTTCGACCATCTGGGGTCCTTTTACGTGCACCCTAATTTGAGCACACGGGCCTACACTATATACTTTTGCCTCCATCGAAAACGCATCCGCTGACGCCGAGATTCGATCTCGCAACCTGCGGGCCAGCAGTACGTTACCCACCAGACCATCGCGGTGGGGCGATCAGCTTACCCAATGCATCATGCGAATTATTGATTGATATAAGTAATTTACGTCCCAAAACAACCATATGATTGTGAGATACGCCGTGGAGGGCTCCGGAAATTTCGGTCACCTGGGTTTTTTTAACTTTCACTCAAATCTGAGCTTATGGACCTACAGGCATCATGTGAATATGACCACCCAAATAGCATGTTCGTTTGTATGTAATTTTTCTTCTTCTGATTGTATTTCGTTTGTGGCGCGGTGTCGATATATATAAGTACTAATTATATACGTTTTTTTTTTTTTTCACTGGAACGAATTTCAGAGTGTGGTCAGCGCTTGTTGGACGTTGCTCGTTTCTTGATTCGCCTTCGTTTTACCTGTGTTGTTTCCTGGCTTGAAATCTTCGCTATCGCATTCGGCGCCAGATTTGCGATCTCTCATTGAACAACATGGTTATGAAGTCGAAGTCGTTGTCACACCAGCCACTACCAAGTTGATGACATTAAAGATGGAGCTTGAGGTTGCTGCCAACAGCCGATATGCCATTTAGTGAAATAGAAGCAATGCCGAGTAGTGCTTCATTTTCTGGCGCAAGCCTTGCACCGCTTGAAATCTAAATAGCTGCTTGTGTTTGAGAGCGAAAGCTAAACTCTGGACGAAGTAGGAAGACATAAAAATATTTAATTTAAATATTCAACGTTTAATGAATATCTTCGGAAATTGGCAAGTTTTTAAAAACATAACAACGAAGCTCACAAATTTCCTAAGCGCTGAACTTAAAAAAAGGGATACCGCAAGTCAGAAAATATTTGTCATATCGTGTAAAGTTGACGCATTCTTTATCTGAAATTCAGCACACTGAATTCACGCTGCATTTCTTATAATCAGTGCAGTGGTCCTAAAAAGTACACAAAACATTTTTTTTTAGCTTTGAACCCAACGAGACAGATCTCTGTAAAAATACTTACACTCGTCCGAGCCTCGTCAAAAACACCATTGCAATAACTGTACAAATCAAAGCACATCATTCATATACATATAACAGGTGTTGACCATGGAAAAGAACGTATTGTAGTTGAAACTGGGTGTAACGAAGTGACCAAGACACTCAACTTATTTCGTTAAATCGCGAAGTTCGTAGAATTGAGAAGCATGTTTGGGCTTTTCGAAATCTGAGATTGTAACGTAGCGACAACGAAGATCTACCAGGCAATTCTTGCCACCAGTGTACGCCGACGCGCACGTGAAAAGTCTGCGAGCACGGCCCTGACATGAAGCCACCCATGTCTCCCGGATATTGAGGGGCAATATATTCGAGCGACATCCGGGCTGCATCACTCGTACATGGTCTTCCTGAATTTCCGGCAGTTGCATGCCAGCAAGACGGTTACGTCAAGCAGTGAGAAGCGGACGATGTTTGGAGGTGCAGAGTACGAATTAAGTGACTGTGCTGTAGAAGACCGAGAAAGAAAGATGCGAAGATTAGTACCATAAGAAAAATTGCCGCTCGCATCTTACTATACGGGGGAAAACTCGAGTAGAGGCATTTTAGAGTGGTGGGTGTATCGTGTGAATGTGGCGTAATCGGGTCGGGTTTGGGAATGCTTTATTGTTATTTCATCCTTATTATTCTTCTTTATTATACGAATAACAAGAGTTTCTCTCAACGTAAAGCGAAAGCCAAGTGAAAAGACCCTTAACTGAATTCCGAACGCGCGATCCAGTGCCCACGGAGGAGGCAGCGCGTGCAGGACACGCTGTCCATGTCGATTGGAAGCACGCCTCCTATGCCGCAACACGCGCTTAACAAGCCCACTCCGCTTCTGAGAAATTGATTTTCGAAGAGGATGACAAAAAAAAAAACGGAAACTAAAACTGTGTTCTGTTACGTACCGTGTAACGCCACGCGTTCAAGCCCGAGTCAAGCACCAACGCCTTCTGACCACACGTCTCTTGCGATTACGTACCGCATTTACGCGAGTATAACCGGCCCTCCTCCATACTCTGGTTAGAACGAAACCACAGAACGCAGAGTTGCCCTTCAGAGAAGGAGGGAGAGGGGGAGAAAAAGGTTCATCGCAATGCGTGCGCTTTCCCTTTAAGTCAATGTATGATGAAGACTTCACGCCCTTTCCCCTTAAATGTCTAAAAGGGGTAGGAGACAACCCTCCCCTCATGCACACGCTTTAAAGATGCAAAAACGAAGACAAAAATAAATTTTAAGGCAGAATAAACGGTTAATAGAGAAGAAGTAAGATATTAATACAGAACAATAAAAAAGTAAATATACACTAAAGAAAAGGGAGGGTCGAAGCATGTAGGTAAGAGAGTTTCATCTCCACTGACGTGAAACCTGGGGATGGGCTAAGCAAGCACTGTGCGCACCACTTACGTTGACAGAAATTTGCGCCAGAATGCGGCTTATCCTGAGGTGGTGCTTCTTAACGTGCCCAGTTTTAGTGCCCTACTGCCTAAAGGGACGAGCATTTTCAGTTCCACTTATGTCCTCGAATATTTGTTGGTGTAGCTGTGGCCTTCTTCATTTTATTCAGTTATATGGACATTCTCGGCTGGATTTCGCCGCCGGCGTGGGCGTTGGCGTCGATATCATGCACCGCATATGTATACGTATCTATATATACGTATCTTACCGTCCGAGCTGCATGTTGCAGTGCCCTGTCCGCTTCGCAGAGGGAAGATTGCTATGACCGCATAAGAACGGTATAACGGCGTACCTACGTATCCGCACTGCGACCAAACACACTTAGCGTTGCGGCGATGTGTTGATCGCGTGATCAGGTGCTCGCAAAAAGGCGTCGCGCTGCCCACACGAACCTTGCTGCATCCGCCCCTGCGGCGTGGCGTGGACCGCGCTCCACAAAACAATTTGGCCCGTGTCCCTCGCCTCAGGCGTGAGCGCGTCAACACTTCGGAGCCAACTGCGCACGCACCGGTCCAATAAATGTTGTGCCAGAGGCGCACAGCGCCCGCCATGCACAAACACACAAACCACGTAATAGGAAAGAACCGTAGCACTACAAGGCTGGCGTGTGGGTCTGTGGCTTCCAGAAGAGTGCTTCCGGTGGGCACTAGTGATGACGGCTGCTGCTATAGCAGTGCAATGGGACAACGATGGCGTGTCTTTGGCCGCCGCCTCGCATGCTGCAGTGCGAGATCAATGGATGTCCACAAAAGCGGACAGATTAAGCGCCTTCCCTACGCGACGTTTGCACGCCTCGTTGGCAGGTGCGGTGATCCACACTTTGCGTCATTCCTCGTACCACGTCCGTGGTCACGCACGAACCTTTTGTTTGTTCGCTTGGCAGCTCCATCTGGCAGTGTTGCTTCAAGAATCCGCAACGAGCTACACACTCTAGGGCGTCCGAATGTGTATCATGCATGTAAATAGCATAACTGAACACCAGAAAAATGTGACAGATAGACAAAATTATTGTGGAACAGAATAGAGATACTAGTTTTTCTATTTTATAAAGGATTCTCATTACGTGTTTCACCACTGCTTTCTAACCTCATTGAGTGCAATAATCTTTAGCGGCTCTCAATATTTTTTAGCAAACGTTCCCCCACCTCCCTTCTAGTTTTTTCCTCGTTTCGACACTAATTATCGGCTATTGAAGTAACTCTGTGGGCAACACTGGAGCCTTAATCACTGCGCTAAATATTTTTCCATTCGGCGTATTGTATACGTGGATTCCCAGAGAAGGCAAGCGAGTTAGGGGGAGACAAAAGGTTAGGTGGGCAGATGAGATTAAGAAGTTTGCGGGTATAAATTGGCAGCAGCAAGCATATATGACCGAGTTAACTGGCAGAACATGGGAGAGGCCTTTGCCCTGCAGTGGACGTAGTCAGGCTGATGATGATGATGATGATGATGATGATGATGATGATGATGATGATGATGATGATGATGATACGCGGACAGACTGTATCAGGGTTTTCTCAAATTAACAACCAACGGCCTGAGTACGTCTCTCATATTCGTACTAGGAGCATCTCTTTCAGAGCCAATGTCAATCCGCGACTACGTGAAAACTTTTGAGGTTACGCGAAAGCGTTCCACGCCTCCCACAATACGCATCCATACACGTTTTCTGCTTAGGCACCATAAAAATGACTTTGCAATTTCTTATAGTATGATACAGTGAAGACACCGGGCCCCGTATCCACTTGATCTATCGGATGTTAACCGTCCAGTAAGGCAAGCTAGGTAGTCCAGCAACCACTACTTCTACAATATCCAAGAGACGATTGGAAGGGACAGATGGGAGCTTGCGATTGAAGCTGGCATGAGCACTCAGCCCCTATGTACGGATTTCTCTTGATATATAGTAGCTCTCGATGTTCGCAATCACCAGCATGTATACGTGCCAGCACTTAGTTCACGGCAACAATATGACAAAACAATAAACTGAAACCCGGGCAATAACACTTATCAGTGTCATAAATTGAAGACAGTGCGGATGCTTATGTACCTAGGCGGTACAGATGACCGCCAACTCGTCACGTTCAGCGTCATCTTCAAGTCTCTTGCTGACACGCTCACCCTACACGCGTGTCGAACGTTCACACTAACTATATTATTTGTTTGCGTTCTACGTCCTATATAGAACCACAATGTGACTAGCAGGCGCGCCTTAGTGGAAGGCTTCGGAAATTTTAATCTATGGTGTTCTTTAACCTGCACTGACATCGCACAATACTCGGGCCTCCAGCATTTCACCTCTGTCGAGGAAATGTGACCACCGCGGGATACTTTCTGCTAGCTCGTCCCTCAGGCCACTCGCAATAGTTGCACAGCGCGTCCCATGTCTAAGACCTTTCGGAGATTCCGGCATGTTATGGCCTAAGAAAGACGCGCCAACATTGCAGCGATAAGATGCACGGTTGCTAATGGATTGGCCTGACTCGGATATGCTTGGAACGGAGCAGACGGCACACCGTTTCCGCGAGATTCTGTTTGCGCGAGCTAAGCTGAATGCCTTCAAGCGACAAGCCATTACGTCACGCAAAATTGCTTCGGGATAACGTACACGCATGGCAACAAGTGTTATTCTAAACAAACGCACTATGGGTAGTGCTCTATAGCTCAACTTTCGCGCAGCAGTACCCATTGTCATATTAGCCTTCCGCAGCGCTCAATGTGCACAAAAATGGCTTGGAGGTCCATGTAATTTTATACGTGAGACACTGTCACTGCGGCCCTGGTTTGGACACCACCAAACTTCTATAAGACCGCAGAGTCGTAACAGGACAAGGCGGTTGAATGGTCCTGTGCCTCAACGACTGTATAATCATCGAAGAGAATTCACCAGTTTGAATAGTTTCAAATCGAAAAACAAGTAGACGGATGTAGGATTTGCGAGTCGTGCATCAAAACGCCCCACTGCAGGTGCTGATGGGACGTAGACCCTGAAATGCAGAACCAAGTGTTTCGTTGAGTTGCCGCCATCAGCGCGTGGATTTTACGACCGCCGAAGCATCCGACCGGCGCGCAGGAAAATGAATCTGCTAACGAGAAAGAAAAATGCACTTAGAAGTGCAAAGGTATATGTGTAAAAGTTGCATCCTGAAAGCTCCGTCTGCTGTACACGCATGCACGGGTTGTGCCGCATGCAGGTGATGTTTCCATGCACTGCGCATCGCGACATTTCCACACTATCGCCATCGTGCCGAGGCTTCACTTTTTACTTTTTAGGGGCGAAGCTTCTTAAAGCGGCACCCGTTCGTCCCTCATAGTCGTAGTCGTAGTGTGTAACAAGTGTTACATTTTCGCCTGCAAGGTGGTGCTGGTGGGAGAATTCTCCTGCGCTTTGTTGAACAATAAAAAGTTCGCGGCGTGCGCGTTAACTAAAAGCCGAATGCTCCTGTCTCTCATTTCCCCTTAGCAGCCATTGGCATGTACATTGAGCACTATCTGACAAGAAAGAATTGCTACGTTATACTTGCTGGGTGTAACCTCCTTAGTTTTAGAAAGCTTTAAAGAGCGTTGAGCCACATTGCCATGAATACAATGAACTAGTATATACCATGAACACGAGGTGGTTAAAGGTGGGAAGTAGGTACACGGAGCGCAAGCCGTAAGAAAGTATGCGTGTGCCACCTCTCGTTTAGTCCTTGGAATGTCCGCTAGATGGCGGTGCTTCTATATGGGGAATATATGATGAAAAGATGCGAGATGGTGGTACATGGAGTGTTGAATCGATGGACGAACAGACCCACAGACAGATGCATGGATGGAGGCATGAACGGACGCAGGGGTGGATGCATGGACGAACGCAGGGATGGACGCACGAACAGACGCACGCACGGACGCGTGGATGGACGCATGGACGGTCACACAGACGAACGCATGGACGGATGGAAGCAAGAGCGAATGGACGGACGAATGTTTCGCCCCACTCTCCATCATTCACTCCGTGGATTTGCTGCCAATTTTTTGATTTCGTTCGTGCAGATGTCAATAGACGACGCTTACGTTTCTGCAAACCTCAGCTCATGCATATCAGACCCTGTTTCTGACACCGAATAAGTTTATGCACGTCTTTTCTGTTTTTTTTTATTTCAACAGCGATGGCGCCCCAGCTCGGTGAAAGACATGTGACCGTGCCCGAAGGCTATCACCGCCATGAACAGATTTGTTCCAGAGAATTTATGCAATTCTATCTATGCTCACCACCACGGCGCATGGGCAGTAATAACCTTGATGGGGGAAATAACGAGTACAGCGAGAAAAAAATCGAGAAATGGAGACAAGGAAAGAAATGTATAAAGAAAGAGAAAGATTAATGCCGGAACAATGTTTCTAACGAGGCGAGTTTCAAACCAGCGCATTATCGATCCAAAGGCGAGCGTCCTAACTTCTCAGTAAACCATGCACGCTAGCAGTGCACAGTTTAGTATAGTGCAGCAAAGGGGTGAGAAAGAGAAGTGAGCGTGAAGATTGATTGATTGATTGATTGATATGTGGGGTTCAACGTCCCAGAACCACCATATGATTATGAGAGACGCTGTAGTGGAGGGCTCCGGAAATTTCGACCACCTGGGGTTCTTTCACGTGCACCCAAATCTGAGCACACGGGCCTATAGTGAGCGTGAGGAGGAAAGATGGAATGGTGAGGAGGAGGGGAGAGAGTAAAGCATAACAGTTAAGAGATGAGAGAGAGAGAAATAGAGATTAATAATTGCAGACACAAAATAAAAAGAGAAAATCAATGAAACAAAGAGAAAAGTAGTGACAGAAAAAAGGATATAAAGAAAAATAAAGCATGTTGCAACCTGGCATGATACCACACCCCCTAATCAAGACGGGCATGCGTTAAGCGACGCCCGCCAACTGAGACATCGCGCGCAACCTCCACTGTATACTTTGCATAGCCCGGCTGTGTACTCTGCAGGAGGAAGCCTTCGCGCTGCACAAAACTGTACGTGTCGGAAACGGGAAGAGTGAACAGCGACAGACCCGTTCATCGAGGCTCCGAACTTTGCGCGTGTCAGTGCAAACTGGCCGCATTTTCTTACAAAAGAAGAAAAGAACGAAGACACTTAATTACGATTTAAGTGATTGATTGATTTGTGGGGTTCAACGTCCCAAAACCAGCATATGATTATTAGAGACGTCGTAGTGGAGGGCTCCGGAAATTTCGACCACCTGAGGTTCTTTAACGTGCACCCAAATCTGAGCACACGGGCATGTAGCATTTCCGCCTCCATCGGAAATGCAGCCGCCGAAGCTGAGATTCGATCCCGCTACCTGCGGGTCAGCAGCCGAGTGCCTTAGCCACTAGAGCACCGCAGCGGGTCGATTTCAGCGATTCAGCTCGAGCTCTGTGTCATGTGCAGTACGTTTGGAGGATTTCGCAGCCCAGTTCTTCATTGTCAGCCTGTTGTCATTGGGTGCGTCACAGCAAGTGATCAATATGCAGGCTAAACGATGGAAATAGCTATTACGCGCCAATACCATGAAACTCTACAAATGGTGAAACAAAGGTTCCTTGTGAAAGGTAAAAAGGCGGATAATTTTCTATGAATACTGGGAACATTAAGGATTGGTGGGGTTTAACAATTGCATAGAAATGTTCTAACAAAGTGTGCCAACATGGGAGGGCCTAATTCATTAGGTTTACTTATATTCTGGTATACCTTTTGTTACAGGCACCCCGTTAAGCTTTATCAAATAATCAGAGATGGGCTAAGCGGCTCACTTCAGTGAAACTGGCTCGCTACGATCTGGGGCCATCACCATAGAGAAAGGAAAAGACAAGAGAGGACACTCCGCAAAACATGGCCTCAGGAAGTGCGTCACGATTACGTAACCAACTAGTGCTCTCATCAAACGTCACAGGGCGCAAGCGCAAAAAAAAACAGTTATAATCAATGCAACAAAATAGTTTTCACAAAATAATAATTATATGCCCAAATTAAGTATGTTATTTATACATAAAAACAATTTATTCAACACACCTTACGCAAATATTTTTCTTCAGCCGTACTGTCATCAACACCATATACCCAGCGACAAGCCCATGCATGACTGACAGCGAGAAGCCACAGAGAAAGAAGACAAGAGAGGACACTCCGCGAAACCTGGCCTCAGGAAGTGCGTCACGATTACGTAACCAACTAGTTCTCTCATCAAACGTCAGAGGGCGCAAGCGCAAAAAAAACAGTTATAATCAATGCAACAAAATTGTTTTCATGAAATATTAATTATACGCCCAAATTAGGTATGTTCTTTATACATAAAAACAATTTATTCAACACACCTTACGCGATTATTTTTCTTCAGCCGTACTGTCATAAACACCATCTACCCAGCGACAAGCCCATGCGTGCCTGACAGCGAGAAGCTTTCGGCGCTTTCGTCAACGTCGGCTGCGTCGGCGTTTTCAAGCGTGAGATAACAGGTGAGGCACGTTTTCAAGCGAAGCTTGTTGAATGACATGTTGTTGGTCTTGTTCGGTTCATATTTTTCAGAAAACGGTTACACCTGTGCGAATAAGACACCATGCAACAAACATAGAAAGATGCACACAACCACACGTTGCGCTTCGTGAGTGCGAGTTTGTTTCTTACGTGGCGTCTTATTCACGCAGTTGTAACCTTTTTCTGAAGCTTGTAAGGACTGGGAGGTTCGCTAAAAAGAAAGTTTGTGGCTCTATGCGGCGGCTAGACGGGAACATTGTGCAACGTATGCAGTATAGCAAAGGCGGCACGGCGTCAAGCCGAGGCGACGCGTGCTGCGTCTGCCACGGACGCGAGCGTCTGTGCGCTGGGCAGCTAGGTCATAGGCTCGGTGGCTCGGTGCAAAATATTGAGAAGCGTTCGCTGGGCCTCGCATGCTTCACGACACGTTTCCCGAAGGCTCGGAACACGAATAATTCTTAGTGTGCCGGAGGCAAATCTGGACTAGCCAAGTGGCCATCACCTTCGTTTCTTCGCTAGCCTTGTGCCACTAGTGCAAGCTGTCTACAAATTTTTTGACGTTTCCAATATAATTTTACCGCACAAATTTCAACTACGATTTTCCTTCCCAATGTACTGTGCTGATACTGCGTACGCACGAAGGTGTTCTAAAGTTCCCAGGCCACGATATGATTGCATTACAAGGGATAGCGGCTTGGAAACTTCTGAAGATCTTTGTACGTGGTCTTGACGTCTATCTTTGTAAGTCAGAGTTTTATGGGTCAGAGATGTATCACTGGTTTTGTATTGTGCATCGATTAGCTAATCATTCAAAGGGGTTTGTTGGTACACTTATGACGTGCACATATCTTTTTCGTAATTTGACAGCGAAGCATCCACTTACTAACATTTTCAGACCGCGCTGATGCCATGCCGTCCGGCGGTCCAAGCTACGGCAGCTACTGCTGTGTATCGTGGTGTTTCAACAATGGCAGAACCTACAAGAAGCCTGGGACGAGTTTCTTCCGCATACCACGGGACGGCAGGTGTGTTAAAGCTTTTGTATGGTTTGCATGTCTTTAGGCTTACTGTTCGTACTTGCTCAGTGAGGGTAACAATAAAAAATTACTATTCAAGCACTTCCCCTTTCAGCTGATAGTTCATTGCCAATGCAGGATGAAAGCATGGATGCAGTATGCTGGACGCGATGATCTCCTGAGTAAGCCGGCCAGCCTATTGTACGCAACGTACAGGGTTTGTAGCGACCATTTTACTGCTCAAAGTTTCATGGACCCTGGGCACACAAGGCTTACAAGAATGTCTGTTCCCAGTGTGCAACCAGCTGCACCATGTAAGTGATTGACTGAAACTCAAATATGTGTAATAGCAGCCACTTGTATTGAATCAGTGGTGGCAGTTAACCGCGAAGATCTTTGTAGCCGGTGGAGAAACCTCACTATAGAAGTAACACTTGGAAAGTCTCAAATTTTGTGAACTATGGGCTATTACCTTCCTAACAGCAGCCTTACATTTCTGTCGTTTTTTGATGCTCTTGACCAGCGCAACTTGTTTTGAAAGACTTTCAAGGGCTATTTCACGTTATCTTCAAGCCTGAGTGCACATGTACATATACCTTTCATCGGTGAAAGCTGGCACTGTTGATAATTCCAAAAAATCACAAATTACTTGTTTCCTAGTTGGTGCCTTCTCTTTTCTTCCACGTTCGACCAATTTATGCGTTTGAAAGAGCTGTTTAAGTTTCCCCATGCTACAAGCTTTGTAACTTGTACCAACTGCACATATATGCACGTTCTCCGAGCGTCGCTTCAAATAGTGACTGTGACATGACTGCAGAAGCTGCACTGCAAGGTGCGGATGAGCTTCAGTTTGTGTTATTTTAAGCCTCTTACTGACACATAGTCGTAATTTCATTTCTTCGGGACCTGAGGTAGAGGCTTCAAAAAGCGGCTCCCACACCTTTAGGTGCCCCGATGAACAGGGTGCGTTCAGTGTCGCGATTTCTTTTTTTTTAACCCAAATTGACTATTGACCAAACCTCTGCAGGTGGCAGCTCCCTTGTAGCTGGTGAAATAATTTCTGCTGACTTCGTCTTGCCGGAGAAAACCTTAACCAGTCGTTCAGCTGTCACAAAAGAAACTTGTGTGACCGGTAAGTTGTATGTTCACTTCAACACCACAGTGGATTGATATTGGGACTTCCGCAGGCCGCTCGCAAGATTGTTTCGACAGCACTGTCTGAGGCACTGAACAAGCTTCACAAGACCCTCCAGAAGATGTCTCCGCCAACAGCTCCACGTCTGAGTGCTCTAGAGAAAATGGTGACTATGCTTTTATTGCAGCTGTTTTTAATGTGCTATTTTATGTTTAGGACATTCTGACGAAACTATCCTCAAAAGGACACTACGTGTGCACTTACAAAATGTAAGGGTGGTCTCTCAGTGATTTTCATTTTTTTTGTGCATTGTCAACATTGTGAATGGTTTGTTTTTAGGTAGTGGAATCGAAGACTTTGCACCACAGAAAGTTGTTCACCTTGGGTCTGAAAGAGCGAGGAGAGTGCTCGTATGGGATTAGTTGTTCTTCGCTTTTACATCCATTTTTTTGTTTATTGCAGTGCGTTCCTGTGTGCAGCGACAATGTCTCCATGAATGAAGTACAAGCAAACCATTAAACATCTGCAAGCCAAAGTAGCAGCACAGCGGAAAACTATCAAAAGACTGCGGAGACAGCCTCACCAAACTAACCACTCATTCGTTGCATACATTGTTTTGGTTATATACCCGCTATGAGGAGTAGGGACACTGTGTATTCGCTCGAAGTGATTTGCATAACCTTAAAAAGAATGTTGGGTACTTTGTCTGTATTTTTGTAGCAAATGCGGGCGAACTGTACACTTTACTGTGGGTCGCTTGGTCACTGTGTATGCTTTATCTCTCCAGCTCAAGTAATATATCGATAACAAAACCGCTTGTCGAAATGTCTTCGAGCGGGTAAGGAACACAGTATGAAGTGGGCACAGTTCACGTTATCACGCTTTTTGTATTTTAGCTTCTCATCAACCTACTCATCTCGCCCATCAAAATTTTCAAAAGAATACCCAAGCTTGTAGCATTTGATGGGGCTGCGGACGCTGCCATTTTATTTTTATATAGCTTGTGAGTGATAACGTACGATGTAGAGCCTTTGTGAAAAATTATGAGCCAAAGTGGTTTCCTTCTGCTATTTATTAGCCCTGTAATACCGCTCTCTTAGCACCAATTGGGGTCCACAATTGTGGATAAGTGATGACTACAATCTATTTTAGCTCGCAAGCGTCACAGCAACACCCAGATGCAAATCGCTTGGGATCCTAAGTTTTTGATGAAGGCGGCGCATAAGAAGAGCAACAAGACCTGCCAGTGTTGTAGCATAAAGTTTGTCTTTCACGTAGTGAGCAAGCAGTCATCAAGTCTGCTTTTTTTAAATTTTGGGCTAGCTGTTCTTAAGCACAGCCAGCACACTGCAGCTTTGCCTTTCTGCTATATTGTGTCGTGTGGTTTCTGTGCACTCTTTTTTTTTCTATACATTATTTCGGTTAACCCCAGGCGTGATTCGCGACTTCATTGCTGTGTATATGTCACTTGTTCCTTCTTCTTCAGCATTGTGCGCTGTGTTTTTGCCATAGATCCTTACTTACCCACGGGCCCGGTGTGTCATACTTCACCAGCTTCTCGGCTTCTGCCAACTCTAGCGATGTGTGCGTTGTCTGTGTTCTCTCTGTATTTGTTACAATATTTGTTACAATTTATTTGTAAGGCGAGATGCATTTGTTGTCTACCTTTGTCATATTGTGCTTTTTAGATTCTCAGACTCTACCTTGCCTTTGAATAAAACATTGCGGATACTCTGTCTCTTTGACTGATATATACCTTGATCACTTGTTCCAAAAGAACAAGTGATGAACAAGTAAACAAAAGAACAAGAACAAGCGCGATGAATAAAATCGTAGTCAATTATCACTACCTGCATCTGTCTTTATTATAACTTAATCAAAATAAAAAATAAAAATAAAAATTCAAAATTTGCGCCAGTGAAACCGAAACGGGAAGCGCACGCCACTTGCTCTCACCAACCACCAGGTGTGCTAGGGTCGATTGATTGATTCGTGGGGTTTAACGTCCCAAAACCACCATATGATTATGAGAGACGCCGTAGTGGAGGGCTCCGGAAATTTCGACCCCCTGGGGTTCTTTAACGTGTGCCCAAATCTGAGCACACGGGCCTACAACATTTCCGCCTCCATCGGAAATGCAGCCGCCGCAGCCGGGAATCGAACCCGCGACCTGCGGGTCAGCAGGTGTGCTAGGGTCGATTGGGCCGCTGGGGTCTACGGGAGTGTCCACTCTTCACCTTTTTTTTTTATTTCTCTATGCCATCTCTAACTACACATACGGATTGATTCGCTATTCTACACCTCCTTTGATGAAGGTGTGAATGTTGAGAGTCGCACTAGTGAATCGGCAGCGACAACAGGCTGCCGAATTACTAGTGCGGCTTTCAACATTGAGGCCCACTAAACGTTTTAAGCTCTCCCATAGTAGTCTAAATCGTTACCACTTTTTCTACCCCCCCCCCCTTCTCACAATAATTAACGGCAATTGGAGTCGTTTTGGCCTCGTTATTGCACAGTTCATACTGAATAATCTTCTTTCTACAGCGAGCGGAATTCTCCGGTCGGCGAAACATATATAGCGTCGAACGCGGGATGAATGCGCTGTCACCCGGTTGTTGTCGAGGCTTGCTAACGCTCCTGCAGCTATCCGTTCATGTAGACTTCGGTGATTCTCGAGCGAAGGAAGAAAAAAGAAGCAGTGCTGCTTACTATGCTAGCAAGCCGCTGTCTTCCAACGCAGCAAATGCGGGAAAAAAATTGGCAGATTCCACATACAGTGGGAATCGATGATATGCGAAGCACGAATGAGAAATTTTGATATGTTACTTTAAAGTCAGCACATTGTTACGAAGGGGAGGTAAATGATGCCGTACATGACTTCCGTGTCATGATTATCATGTTAAGATGCGTCGTTTACTTTCCTCCTCTATTCAAGTCACGTGATACAAAATTTAACATGTGGAGCTAACGAAACAGCCGCGAGCAAGCTATGAACGCGGTATGTTGTCATGTTCTTACATCACGCACCTGTCAGGATTATAATGTTGGCAACAGTCATATATTTTGTCATCCAATGACGTCACGTATCACCAATTTTGGTATATGTGGAGCTAGCAAAATGGCCGCGAGTGCATCATAAAGGGCCTAATATATTGCCACGTTCCATTTCTCAAGTTTTTGTTATCGTCCCAAAACACCACATGATTCTCAGCGCAAACCGCGCCTGCAGTTTTCTAGAAGGTTCCGGACTGTAGTAGATCATTTCGATAAGATCACGCCCACTGTGCGAACGGTACAGATTGTTCTGGAAGCTATATACGCCACCGCCAGCGATAACGCTAGAACATTCGACGGCAAGAGTATAAATGCCGACGCGCTTCGCCGCTTCTCAGTTGTTGATCGAAGGCCGACGCTGCGTTCGCCGCTATCAGTCCGAGACTGCTATCTGTGAAAGACTGCTGCTGTAATTAGACTTTCCCTTTACTGGGCACAGGTTCGCCCAAATAAACAGTTGAATCCCAACACGAAGTTTCCTGTCTTCGGCCACGTCACGACCCCGTGACATCTGGTGGAGGTGCTGCTTCGTTCATGTACCGGACGCCCCCGTCAAGCCGTGAACCCAGCCCCCGTCGCGGAGAAGACACCGACGCCAACCAAGAGCAGCGAACGAGCCGCCGACAGCAAGGTCTCCCACCGGAGTACGGCCTTCTACAAGACAAGGCGCGGAAGACCAAGACCATGACCTCGACTGCAGCGACAATGACAACTGGAGCGTCCCAGCCCGCGATCGTCATTCATCAACCCAGGGAACCACCAACGTTCCATGGCTCATCGTTTGAAGACCCGGAATCCTGGCTAGAAACATACGAACGTGTGGCCGCCCTCAACCACTGGGACAACGAAGAAAAGCTCCGTCGTGTGTACTTCTACCTGGAAGAAACCGCAAGGACCTAGCTAGAGAATCGGGAGTCCACGCTCCGAACGGGGGATGTCTTCTGCGGCGCATTTCTGCAAACGTTCGCAGGCGTCGCTCGCAAAGAGAGGGCCGCTGCTCTACTCGAGACCCGGGTTCAGCTACCAAATGAAAAGGTTGGAATTTTCACAGAGGAGATGACCCGCCTATTCCGTCACGCTGACCCAGACATGCCTGAGGAAAAGAAAGTTCGTTTCCTCATGCGAGGGGTCAAACAGGAGCTCTTCGCGGGACTAATGAGGAATCCACCGAACACCGTCCAAGAATTTGTATCCGAGGCGACCACCTTCGAAAAAACGCTGGACATGCGCACCAGACAGTATACTCGTCGCCTGACTCCAGAATGCGCTGCTGCTCAAGCCAGTGACTCCGACGACCTGCGTGAAACGATCCGAGCGATCGTGCGGGAAGAGCTGCGCAAACTGTTGCCTTCGGCGCAGCCTCAAGTGGATTCGATCGCCGACGTTGTGTGAGAAGAAGTCCGGCAATCGCTTCGAATTCCCGAAACACCACCGCCCGAGCCAGAAACTATGAGCTACGCCGCTGCAGTGCGCCACAACGCTCCTCCCCGTCCACGCCAAAACGCCGCCCCGTCGCACTTCCGTCGCCAGACGCCACCGACGCCACCACCCCCACCGACGTCCTACCGATCCCCAGCGGGCCAACGCAGTGCACCGAGGAAGACTGACGTCTGGCGCACCCCTGACCATCGCCCGCTCTGCTACCACTGCGGCGAGGCCGGACACACATACCGCCGTTGCCAGTACCGACAGATGGAACTGCGTGGCTTCGCCGTCAATGCACCGCGTCCACAGCCAGGAGAACGACCACGTGACATCGCCGACTACCTGACAGGAACTCGGTGGACACCACGAAGCCCTTCGCGTTCGCCGTCGCTGCAGCCGCCGCACGTCACCGCACCACCGGCAGTACTCTGGCCCCGCGCGGGGCCGGTCTCCTAGCCCGTATCCGGGAAACTAAGGACAGCAACCGGTGGAGGTGCGGTTGCTGTGCGACGAACTACCGAAGATCCTCCGACGACGACGACGCCGCGACGGAGCTTTCCGAACACAACGCCAAACAGGCAAAGCCCTGACAGCGAAAGCTCACTTACCGAAGGTGGCCTGACGATGCAACAAGGAAGCAGCGGAACAAGCCGACGCAGCCGTTACCCGACGCCACGCCCTAACTGTAATGCGAGACGGCGAACTAGCGACCTCGACGTTCTTATCGACGGCCACAGTGTGACTGCTCTCGTCGATACTGGAGCTGACTATTCTGTCATCAGTGGATTGTTCGCCGCGAAGTTAAAGAAAGTTAGGACAGCTTGGAAAGGCCCTGAAATCCGTACAGCTGGCGGTCATCTCGTAACGCCTGCAGGAATCTGCACAGCGAGAGTCACCATTAACGGCCGTATTTATCCTACAGACTTCGTAGTCCTACAGCGTTGCTCGAGAGATGTCATCCTTGGCATGGACTTCTTATGCCTCCATGGTGCTGTCATCAACCTAAAAACAAAGTCGATCACGTTATCCACAGAAGAAGCACTACCGCCGCGCACGCCGTCAGGACACCATGCCTTGAATGTGCTGGAAGAACAAGTCACCATTCCGCCTCGCTCAAGCGTCATTATTTCAGTCGGCGCTCCTCAATCACCTGACTTGGAAGGCAGTCAGCATCTGCTGGTCACCCGAAATATTTGCGTCGCAAGAGGAATTGCAGAGCTGCGGGGAGGCAAAGCAACGGTTATGCTCACGAATTTCAGCAATGAGTACAAACATGTGAACAAAGGAACAACGGTCGCATACATCGAAGAAATTGTCGAAGCCACCAGTGCTTTCGCCCTCGCCGATTCTGCGGAACCTGCTCAGAGGAACCAAGCCCCTCCCATAGCTTTCGACGTCAATCCCAGACTTCCGAACGATAAGCAAGAACAGCTCAAGGCCCTGCTCCTGCAATACGAAGATTGCTTTTCGTCGTCATCAAAATTTCGGCAGACCCCAATCACGAAACATCGCATCATAACCGAAGAAAATGCCAGACCACTCCGTCAGAGTCTGTACAGGGTTTCGACGCGAGAACGTGAGGCCATGAAGAGACAAGTTGATGAAATGCTGCGGGATGACATTATCCAGCCGTCCAAGAGTCCATGGGCATCCCCCGTGGTGTTAGTGAAGAAAAAGGATGGGACCCTACGTTTCTGCGTCGATTATCGCCGCCTGAACAAAATCACAAGAAAGGACGTGTATCCTCTCCCACGAATAGACGACGCACTTGATCGGCTCCATAACGCCAAGTACTTTTCGTCAATGGACCTCAAGACTGGCTATTGGCAAATCGAAGTCGACGAAAGAGACCGAGAGAAGACGGCGTTTATAACACCAGACGGCCTCTTCGACTTTAAGGTGATGCCCTTCGGCCTTTGCTCAGCGCCTGCAACTTTTCAACGCGGTATGGATACAGTACTGGCAGGATTGAAGTGGCAGACTCGCCTTGTGTACTTGGACGACGTCGTCGTGTTTTCCTCGAGTTTCGACGAGCATCTTCGGCGCCTTGAAGCTGTACTTCAAGCCATCAAGACTTCCGGACTCACACTGAAGCCAGAAAAGTGCAGATTTGCGTATGAGGAGCTCTTGTTTCTGGGGCACGTTATCAGCAAGTCTGGAGTTCGTCCCGACCCACGGAAAACAGCCGCCATCGCCGACTTCCCGCCGCCCACTGACAAGAAAGCCGTGCGCCGATTTCTGGGCCTGTGTGCCTATTATAGGCGGTTCGTGAAAAACTTCGCCCGCATCGCCGATCCTCTCACTAACCTTACCAAGGCCGACGTGGAGTTTAAGTGGGAAACGCCGCAAGAACACGCTTTCCAGGAGCTTAAACATCGCCTCCAGACGCCTCCGTTACTTGTCCATTTCGACGAATTCGCCGAGACAGAAATACATACTGACGCAAGCAGCGTAGGTCTTGGCGCCGTTCTTGTGCAGAGGGCTGACGGACTTGAAAGGGTTATTAGTTACGCCAGCCGATCGCTATCCAAAGCAGAAGCAAATTATTCCACAACAGAAAAGGAGTGCCTCGCCATCATCTGGGCTACGTCAAAATTTCGCCCCTACCTCTACGGCAGGCCCTTCAAAGTTGTGAGCGATCACCACGCATTGTGTTGGCTAGCCACCTTGAAGGACCCTTCAGGTCGCCTCGCACGTTGGAGCCTGAGACTTCAAGAATATGACATTACTGTCATTAACAAGTCCGGCAAAAAACACTCCGACGCCGACTGTCTCTCTCGTGCGCCTGTAGACGAACCGCTACCCGACGACCCGGATGACGACTACTTAGGAACGATAACTACCGACGACTTCGCTGAACGACAGAGGGCCGACCCGGAACTTAAGGCCCTAATAGAATACCTCGAAGGCAGGACCGCCGAAGTCCCGAAGGTATTCAAGCGCGCACTTGCGTCGTTCTTTGTACGAAACGGTCTTCTACAAAAGAAAAACTTTTCAGCGCTTCGAACTAAGTACCTCCTTGTGGTGCCTTCAGCTCTGCGAAGGCACCACAAGGCTGCTGGTGGTGCGAATCTGCTGGTGCCACCACAGCCTGCAGGCCCTGCACGACGATCCGACAGCAGGGCACCTCGGTGTCTCTCGCTCGCTCGCGAGGATACAAGAAAGGTACTACTGGCCACGTCTTACCACCGACGTCACTCGTTATGTGAGAACATGCCGGGACTGTCAGCGACGCAAGACACCGCCGACAAGGACAGCGGGTCTTCTGCAGCCAATTGATCCACTTTGCCGATCTTTCCAGCAGATTGGTATAGACCTACTGGGGCCGTTCCCGACGTCGGCTTTCGGAAACAAGTGGATCGTGGTAGCTACCGACTACCTCACCCGCTACGCCGAAACAAAAGCCCTGCCAAAAGGCAGTGCATCCGAGGTAGCTAAGTTCTTCGTCGAAAATATCGTCCTACGTCACGGCGCCCCCGGAGGTCCTTATCACCGACAGAGGAACGGCATTCACTGCCAACTTAACTCAAGCGATCTTGGCATACAGCCAAACAAACCACCGCCGGACGACAGCGTACCACCCACAGACCAACGGCCTCACCGAGCGGCTTAACAAGACGATCACCGACATGCTGTCAATGTACCTCGATGTCGAACACAAGACGTGGGACGCCATTCTTCCGTATGTGACCTTCGCATACAACACGGCGGTGTAGGAGACGACGCAGATATCTCCATACAAATTGGTCTACGGAAGGAGCCCGGCAACGACGCTCGATGCCATGTTACCCAACGTCACCGACGAAGAAAACCTCGATGTGAGCGAGTACCTTCAACGCGCCGAAGAAGCCCGGCAACTTGCGCGTCTCCGTATCAAGAATCAACAGACGACCGACAGCCACCGTTACAACCTTCGACGTCGCTTCGTGGAATACCAGCCCGGTGAACGTGTTTGGGTGTGGACGCCGATACGCCGACGTGGACTAAGTGAAAAGCTTCTGCGACGGTACTTCGGACCATACAGGGTGGTTCGACGTCTCGGCCCACTTGATTACAAGGTTGTTCCCGACGGCATCACGAACTCTCAACGACGCCGATCGCGACCTGAAGTCATCCATGTCGCGCGCCTCAAGCCGTTTCATGCGCGTTAACAAACTGAACCACTGTTTTTTTGTATTATTGTTGTATCGGAATTTATTCATTGTACTTTCTTTCATTATTATTGTACTTTCATCTTTAATTAAAGCATCGGGACGATGCCTTTTTTTCAGAGGGGGGCAATGCCACGTTCCATTTCTCAAGTTTTTGTTATCGTCCCAAAACACCACACGATTCTCAGCGCAAACCGCGCCTGCAGTTTTCTAGAAGGTTCCGGACTGTAGTAGATCATTTCGATAAGATCACGCCCACTGTGCGAACGGTACAGATTGTTCTGGAAGCTACCCCACTGCCAGCGATAACGCTAGAGCATTCGACGGCAAGGGTATAAATGCCGACGCGCTTCGCCGCTTCTCAGTTGTTGATCGAAGGCCGACGCTGCGTTCGCCGCTATCAGTCCGAGACTGCTATCGGTGCAAGGCAAGACTGCTACTGTAATTAGACTTTCCCTTTACTGGGCACAGGTTCGCCCAAATAAACAGTTGAATCCCAACACGAAGTTTCCTGTCTTCGGCCACGTGACGACCCCGTGACAATATACACAAATGCAGGGTTGACGCGCACGCAGGCTGGGTATACAGCAACGTTACGTTAGCAAAACCACAGCATAATATAGCCTGATGCCAGGCACGGCCAGCGTCCATCGGCGGGGCCCGACGGCCAGTGGTGCGAAATGCAACGAGCTGCATTTCAGGCCGATGCGTTACCCAAACAACACTGCGTCTCCCTCTTTTCGTGACGGAAGGACGCCCGACGCGCTGAAACGCGCATGCGTCAAAGAAACGTAGCACAGCGCGCCTGCGAGTATATATGGCAGGACCGTCACCCGGTGTGACAATGGCGGCGAGACGCGACGAAATGAACGCCGGTGATCACGCGCACCGCGTCACGTCGAAATGTACTGGCGCCTTGACTGTGGCATGTAGTCATGCCCTCACATGACCCGCATCTCATGACTATCATGTTTGCACCAGTCACATACCTTCGTCATCGATTGGCGTCACGTAATACAAAATCTGGCATATGTGAAAATAGCGAAACGGTCGCGAGCACATCCTCAGTGTGGCATGTAGTCATGCTGTTACATGGCACGCATGTCATGATTATTATGTTTAGATTTGTCATTTACCTATGTCGTCCATTCGCGTCACGTAATACCAAGTTTGGTAGACGTGAAGCTATCAAAACGGCCACCAGCGCGTCATGAGCGTGGCATGTAGTCATGTTGTTACATGACGTGCATCTCATGAATATGTTTGCAACAGTTACATACCTTCGTCATCCATTCTCGTACTGTACTATATATGTGAAGCTAGCGAAACGGCCGCGAGCGCATCATGAGCGTGGCATGAAGTCATGTTGTTACATGACGCGCATGTCATGATTTTCATGTTAGGGTCTGTAGCTTGTGTTCTCCATGCAGTCATGCTGTACCATACCAGTTTTGCAACATGCCATGTGAATGAAATATACCGCGAGAGGTGCAGGACCATGCAATAATGTATAATGACATTCATGACATATATCATGATTTTTATGTTATGACTCGTCAAACATGTTCTTCATTCAGTCATGTTATGCCATACCATGTTTGGTATCGATAGCATTATTGAAACGACCAGGAGAGCTAAAAGTCGTAGACAGACAGACAGACAGACAGACAGACAGACAGACAGACAGACAGACAGACAGACAAATAGATAGATAGATAGATAGATAGATAGATAGATAGATAGATAGATAGATAGATAGATAGATAGATAGATAGATAGATAAAGAAATCCTTCGCATTTAAAACAGTCGACGCCAGCAGCGTTGGTGGGTTCGTCTTGCTCGACAAGACCGCGACAAGCTCGGTCACTGCAGCATTGCTTTAGTGACCGACCCGGGCTCAAACCCCACTCAGATCCAGAATATTATCAATTATTTTATTTGCATCTTTCTCAATTTTTTGGTTACGCAAAGGTGATTTCTCGCTCACTCCCACCAACAACGCGATTCCGGCTAAACGAGCTCTTTAACACTATCACAATAATTACAACTCGGGTTTTACGTCCCGAAACGACGATATATGATGCGCAGCCTCCGAAGACGGCGCTTGAAATCGGTACATGAATCGGCGCTCGTTCTGTCTGCTCCTTTATACATTGAGAAGGAAATGACTTTCGACGTCGAGCCACCTTATAAGTTGAATGCAGCACAAAGAACCCTGCGAGTTTTCGATTGGGTCATGGAGCCCTGCGGCGCGGAGACTCGCACATGCTCTGAGCAGATGTTTACTGAGCACCAGCCTGACTTAATACCGCTGCCGCTCTATGGCGACTTCCTTTGTGAAAGGCTCGTTCGAAATAGTCAAGGCATGTTGGGGCTGCAGAAAAAAATGGCAGCATATCCACGGAGTGAATGATGGAAAGTGGGGCGAAGCATTCGTCCGTCTATGCGTCCGTCTGTGTGACCGTCCATGCGTCTGTTCGTGCGCCCGTCCCTGCGTTCGTTCATGCATCCGCCCCTGCGTCCGTTCATGCGTCCGTCCATGCATCTGGCTATGTGTCCAATCGTCCATCTATTCAACACCTCAAGTCCCACCATCTCGCATCTTTTTATCTAATATTCCCCATATAAAAGCACCGCCATTCAGTGGACATTCCAAGGACTAAACGAGAGGTGGCACACGCACACTTTCTTACGGCTTGCGCTTCGGGTCTACTTCCCACCTTCAACCACCTTGAGTTCATGGTATATACTAGTTCACTGTATTCATGGCACTGCGGCCCAATGCTCGCTAAACCTTTCTAAAACCAAGGAGGTTACGCCCAGCGAGTATAACGTAGCAACCTTTTCCTGTCAGATAGTGCTCAATGTACATGCCAGTGGCTGCTAATGTGAAATGAGAGACAGGAGAATTCAGCTTTTAATTTCTTACGGCGTGCGCTTCGTACCTACTTCCCACCTTTAACTACCTCGAGTTGATTCATGGTATATAATAGTTCACTGTATTCATCGCCCTGCGGCTCAACGCTCGCTAAAGCTTTCTAAAACTAAGGAGGTTACACCCAGCGAGTATGATGTAGCAACCCTTTCTTGTCTGTTAGTGCTCAATGCACACGCCAATGGCTGCTAATGGGGATCGCAGCGTGCGCGTTGACTAAAAGCCGAATGCTCGTGCCTCTCATTCCCCATTAGCATCCATTGGCATGTACATTGAGCAATATTTTTTATTGTTAAACAACGCGCAGAAGAAATCTCTCACCGGCACCACCTTAGAGGTCAAATGTTATACCTATTTCGGGTATGTGCCACTGGTGGTTACGTACTACGAGGGACGTACTACGAGGGTTACGTACTACGAGGAGAGCAAATGTCTTCACTGTAACGTAGTGATGTTAGTCGTGAAATATAGACGTTCCGAAGTGTATGTGCCCTGTTACTGGAATGGTATGAAGCCTTTGTGTTCTGTACATGCTGTAAATAAACTTTTTCTAAACAAGGAGCTTCGCCCCTAAAACTCCGCGATCCATGCGCCGTCCGCTAAAACTGCAAAGCAGTGGCAGGGTGAACTATACGTATACGGTGCTGGTCGGACTTCTCCCGATGGCTTAATCCTCCCACTTAGCAGTGTGAGCTTCCGAATCCACCACCACGTATCTCGTGCCGTACCTCGAGGTGGAGGAGAAGGCTTATGATCAGAGACCGTGGCTCCATCTGAGCTGAATTACATGGGTACGCAGCAACCCGCATCGTTGTGCCACCTCTGAAGGATGAATGAAACTGAAAACGCCCCCGACAACTGCGGTGCCACAACTAAATTTCGACCTCCAAGTTGTTTAGTCATCTTTTAACAATGAAGTCAAATGCTTTCGTTTCAAAAAAAAAGAGAACCACAAAACGAGTATTAAGAGCACGTGGTGGGTGACAAGACACCTATATGAACGATCGGGACATTCTCTCACCAGTTCTAGGTAATGATAAGGTTGCGACTGCTTTGCACTGCACACGATGGCTTCTAATGACATCAAAAGGCCCTTCCAGCATCCCGAGTGCGTTTGCCGCTTTCATAAAGGGGAGACCCGTCTATAGCAACTAATACAGTTCATTCTAAGATTTCCAAGGATATACCACGGAAATTAAGGTACCAGGAGAGCGGCATGTATGCAGTCCTCGAAGAAGAGACTAATTCTTCTAGCTGAAGACTGTCGCGGAACCAATTAAGGTCTAGCACTGTGACCACAAAGTGATTGTCACAACTATTTCTTTATAGCAGTAGTAAAATACACACCCCCTCCTATCAGTATGTGCGGTGTTTCACACAACTTCGCAAGACATCAGCAGGGTGGGATGGGAGCCAATTTTTTGTTTGTGTTATGTCCACACTCCTAATAATGTTCTTGGTCATGAGGTTATATAAATAAAAAAATCACTTTTGCAAGTTACCTAAGATTTCAAAACCAAGCAAGATGGAAATAAACTGTGCCCTTATTTCGAAGTTTCCGCGTATTTAAAATCATATTTACTATATAAAAACGGAAACTTTAGAACTAATAACACATTTCTACTTTTTGGCTACGAATTTAGTATTAAAGTTAAATGGCATAGCTACTTTGGTTACTTTTTCTTGAAGTCAGGCTCCTTTTGAAGATCTACCCAACGGCAACCCTGGCACGACTCGTAGTGCCATGGTGGCGGTTGGCTCAAACTATAGGCGCCTTCAACAGTCGCCTCCCTGACAGGCACCGGAAGCTCACTATATATATCGTACCTGATCCACGCGAGTCCGTTCGTTTGCCGTTGCGGAGAGCGCACCAAAGGTAACTTTTCACCGAAGCTGTCCACGCCTATGAGCTCATGCGCTCCCAGGTGCATATTGCCAGGCGTTTTGCACATTTCACTTCTGCTGCATTTTGTTTTCGCCTACAAAGACTAACTGTAATTCTCAGTGCAAACCGTTCAAGCAGTTTTCGAGAAGCTTCAGGACTGTAGTAGATCGTTTTGTTAAGGTTGCGTGCATGATGCGAACGCCCAAGCTTATTTCAGAACATGCGCGACTGCCACTGATAAGGCTGGAAAGTTTGACGCGTGATGTACAAAAGGCGGCGGTCCCAACGATGACTATTATTGATCGTTGTTCGCCACTATCAGTGCCAGAGTGTTTCTATGATCTGACCAACTACAAGTTCGGCCAAATAAAGTTTCACCTTGAAGAGGCGGACTGCTCTCTTATTCCAAGTCACGACCCCCTGACTATACATGGTGGGTCGCTGTCAGTCCCTATAGTGACAGGAATTTTCTATCTGTAAGACGAATTGTAAATAAACTTGATGTCATTCGTTCTTTCAATGAAGATTGTGGGACGGCGCAGCCCGTTTATGCCAGAGGATCATGAAGAAGAGGGAAGAACGTGGCTGAGGTGCTTGTCTCAGCGTTGTGTGGTGACGTTGCTGCATCATGTCGCAGTTCTGCGCGAAAAATCGGAGACATCGGGAGGGCGTAAAGCACTCTGGCTGGAGAAACAAGCGGAGTGGCGTCGACAGCAGCAACACAAATGAAAGCGAGATCGAGGAAGAGCAGAGAATACGGACAAACATTACGTGCCCAAACAAGAAAGTCCTCATTACACCAGAAGAACGAGTGTGAAAGGGGCGGAGGGGTGTCTACAGCAGGAACTCAAATATATCTTCGCTGGCAGTCCGTTCACACATTAATGTAGTGGCCCCGCGAGTTTCTTTCCAATGTGTGCTGCGAAAGTGAATGCGACATTTAAAAGCGCTTTGCACCGAGTGCGGGGTACAACGAAACTGTGAACTCTCTCATCACGAGGACACTGAAACTCGGATTAGCGAGCGAATGCTCTACACCAGCAGAGAAACGCGGAGAAGGTGGACTTTCACTAAAGAAGCGTCCTTGTGAAAAGAGGTCATGAGTGTTAGAAGAAGCCGGGCAATTTTTATTTATCTTTATTTATTTATCAGATACTGCCGGCTGCCTTTTGGGAGCCATGGCAGGAGTGGGTAAATCACATTGCATCGTTTCAGTCGACAGCTGAAATAAAAAAAATGTTAGAAAAACAGAACAAATACACATATGTCTAATGATAACACATGCGGCCGAATGTGAACTCAAGCCGCGAACATAAAAAACAAGCCCAACAGCATTTGCAATAATACACTGAGGCATGACACAGGAGCAATAACACATACAGGATCGAGTGATTGAACACCCGAAAGACGCATACAACATTTCAGAACATGAGTGAAACGGCCAACGAACCAAATAAGCATGTGAACCGAAGGACAGCTTACGTCAACAGTAGAATACCGCGAAATAAATGGTTACCCGCAAACATTTCAAGCTGTAAAAGAGAAAGAATGACAAGAATTGCGCATAACATCACAGATAATCTTGCACGGCATTTGTGAACGCATGAACTGATGATAGGCCGACTATGTCACATGGAAGCTCGTTTCATTCCGCTATCGTTCCAAGCATGTTGCGAAGCATGTTGCGAATTTAACGCCCAAGCATGTTGTGGAGCGTTGTACTCAGTCTTTTCAATTTTTTTTTGTACGACAAATGATCACAGATATGATGCGAAAGAAAGCAAGCTTACGAGTCAAGCTCAAGTTCAACGGTTGTGCAATAGTTATTTGGTGCAGTGTGGCAAATCCAATGCTGATGTATAACTTTGCGCAACCAACGAGGAAATCGCTAAAGCGACATCGCGAATGAAGTGTTTTCTTTTTTATTTTATCATGCATGGGGTTCATGGATTAGACAGCTTTGTGCCTTTGTTGCATCACGGCACAGAATATGTACACGCTAAATTACTTCATAGGCATACAAGTTTCCTTTAATACGATACAAGAGACATGACGTCACGTATAAGCTCTTCCTTTAGTATTTCTCGTTCAATACTGTACTTTCGTTAAATCACTTCGACATGTATACTTTACCTCAATAAGATCATAGTGTTGCATGCTGCGAAAACATATATGCAGTGTACCTTGAAATGGCTTCAAACTGCGGCTTATCCTGAAGAATCGTACATGCCGCAAAAGGAACGATTTGGCGCGAGTTCATTATATAGCAGGAAATGGTCTCTGACGTCATGGTTCAGTTGACGTGACGTCAGCCGCCAATGTCTGATAAAAAATGACTACCCATGTGTAGTCGCTAGCACGTGTAACGAGCCAGTGTGGCTGTGATTGCCGTCATATCATGCAACCCATTGTAAGGGCCACATATGTAGAGTTCGGGGTTTTGTACCCTGTTTGCTCTAAGTGGTGCTTCAATTGCCAAGACAACTCGGGCGTATAATCCCATTAATAGTTTGCCCATGTTATTATTCAAGTACCCTAATTGCATACTGAAAGCGCCATCTTTTATGTGCCTGATAAACTATAACTACGGCCAACAATCCAAGATAGTTTCATCAGCCTTAGCTCTGAGATAAAGGCTGTCCTTTCTATAGTTGGCACATTGATTCTGTATAGCTGTTAACGTCATTTCACGGTATTCGAGACTCGCTTCCCACTTACGTGTACGAGGCTACACAGTAACATTGGTCATATTACTGTAAACTGTATTATCTGATGGAAGAGTACTAATCTCGCTTACGTTAATTATATCATTGGATCAAGACAATGATATCGATGCAGACGTCCAAGTCGGAGCAAAAGCGCACACCGTCATGCCACATTTAAACTGCTAGACTGCATCCGAATTGCGATAATACTTTAGACGCCGTCGCTTGGAATTTTAAAAAGGATTGAAAATTGCATGCAGTTATAAAAGTATGGACTGTCACAAAAGTACCTTGATCTAACAATACGTGCACAAGGTCCTGGTTCAGCCCACTTAATAGACAGATGCAACAGGCGCTGGTGACTAGACCTTGGCATTTTATTAGCGAAGCTCCTTAAGCCGCGGGTCATGCGCCCTCGATCTGTGTATACAGTAAGTAGCCACCTCTCGTATAGTTCTTGGAATGTCTGCTAGACGGCGGTACTTAAATATGATTAACATATGATGAAAAGATGCGAGATGGCGGTATACACTTGGAGTGTTCACTAGACGTACGGACGGACGGACGTACGTACGGACAGACAGACAGACAGACAGACAGACAGACAGACAGACAGACAGACAGACAGACAGACAGACAGACAGATGAACGGATGGACAGACGGACAATTCAAGGTTTACCGATAAACCCTCCGAAGCTTCGCCCCACTCATGATTATTCACTCCGTGGATATGCTGTTTTTTTTTGCGAGTTGCACGAAAAGAAAAGAACAAACAAGGAGATTGCGGTGGAGTGCATGAGCACCTGTTTTCGCGTTGCGCCCCCTGGCGTCAACAACGTCTCTCGCGCACGCCACGACGCATGAAGGGCAGGCAACAGCGCGTGGTGTGTTTATGGGAGCCTCGAAGACGGACGCAGAAGGCCCCACATTAAGATGTCTATCGAGGACGAACAGGAAGCGCCGCACGATAGAGAGGACGCTGGCGCTATAGCGTGCTCGCCAGGCGCGACCACGGCACACATCGCGGCCGCCAGAAAACAGTGGTCGGTTGTCCGGCAACAATAAAGAAAGCAGCGCCTACCGCCCATCTTTCAATGCCTCGACTTGCCATCGTCAACCCTTCCCATTACGCGAACCCACGAAACGACGGCTTCGTTTGTTTGTTTGTTTTTTGTTTTTTTCTGGTTGTATTTCGTTGTTTCCCTCTTTACGCACGCATGTGCGCCACAGGTAATGCGCGTGCGTGGTAAAAAGCGTTCGAGTTTTGCGGACGAGGGCTGTGAAGAAGGGAATGAGTGTTGGTCTTGCAGACCGATTTACTCGCGGGGCAATCGTCTGCACTTTATGAGTAATAGCAATGGTTACGAAGAGGAAAAGACGCCTATCTTTGGAGTCTTCGTTGACTCGAGTTGACGGTGTATAGCGCCACGCGAAAACTAGGCGATGACGACGGTGCCAACAATCCACGTTTGAGATCAAACCCTCTCCTTTCCTCTATAGGTCACTGTAATTTAAAAAAAGAGGTGACCAACCTTCATTCAATGCGTCGCGCATGAATATGAGTGTCTGCAAGCATCGCGCGGTCATAAAACCATAACTACGCCACATGTGTTTCAGTTGAAAGGCCGCAGGCCCGACGAAGCAGTAATCCAGCTGAACAACGACAAAATTAAGATGATAAGCACTCCGACAAAATGCGTGTCTTTACTATGTATCTCTTACATAATTTGGTTCTTGGTTTTTTTTTCTTGTTTTCGACCACTGAACATTTTTTCTCCGTTGGCTAGAAAAGTGGCCAAAAGAAGGCACTCCCGCTCATCTTTCAATGTCGCCAACGTTACAAAACAGAACAAACACTATTCTTGTCCGTATCCAGCAACAGTAACTTAACTGTATGCAATGGCATCACTCTCCTCTTCGTGATCTCATCAAGCACACAGTGCGACTGCAACAGGTCCAGCCCCACGAAAACCTCCACGTCCACCTCCACGTTGTGGTCATCGTCATCATCACACCACCATTGTCATCATCATATTATGCCATAAGCTGACTAAACGATTATTTATTTATTTAATACATACTGCGGACACTAAGTGGTCCAAGCAGGAAGGGCACGTCACGTATACCACAGGCGTAATGACGTACATCATACGAAAAACACACTTTGTTTTACACGCTACAATACACTTCGTTATGTAACATCATCACGCTTCGCTCTATACACTACAATAAACTTCAATATGCAAAGCAACAACACACCCGGTTCTACAACACTATATTACACTATGTTCCACAACACAAGTAGTAACTTACGCCAAACAACGACAATACATTGCATACCTCATACTTTACAATACGTTACACATATGTTACAATGAATGAGATTCACATAACTTGTTCCAATCCGACACTGTTCGAGGAAAAAAAGAATACATAAAGGCATCGGTTCTCGCAAAAAATGGGGTTAGCAAATCGGGATGATGATGTCGTGTGTTCCTTGTTGACAGAAAAGATAAGTAAGGCGATGAATCGATTGCGAGTTTTTGATTAAGTAATAATTGAAGGAAATCCAGCCGTTGTTCGCGTCTGCGGGATTCAAGGGTTTGAATGTCGTTTGCAGACATCAGCGCGGAAGGTGAATCCGACGGTAAGTATTTTGAATATATAAACCGAACAGCTTTCCTTTGAACCCGCTCAAGTTTGTTAATATTAAGCTTAGTGTAAGGGTCCCATACAATGCTGGCGTATTCCAGTTTAGGTCGTATAAAAGAATAATAACTAAGAAGCTTTACATTGGCAGGACAGGTACGCAGTTTATGTCTTAGAAAACCAAGTTTCCGAAAGGCAGCTGAACATATGTTGTCTACATGCATGTTCCAGGACAAATTGCTAGTTATAGTTATGCCCAAATATTTGTAGCTTGTAACCTCTCTAAGAGTTGAAGACCCAAGCTGGTACGTAGTATTTAGTGGAACTTTCTTACGTGTCAAACGCATGCAGACACTCTTTTCTGCATTAAGGATCATTCCCCACTCATTGCACCACAGATGAATATTATGAAGGTTTGAGTTAAGTTCATTTTGATCATCCGAAGAGTTAATAACCCGGAACAAAACACAATCGTCTGCAAATAATCTTATTTGTACAGAAGGGGTGATGACATTTACAATATCATTTATGTATAGAAGAAAAAGCAATGGCCCTAGGACGCTTCCTTGGGGTACTCCTGATGTAACCTGTAGAGACTGCGAACGCTGGTCATTAATAGCAACAAACTGTTCACGGTTATTTAGATAGTCAGCAATCCAGTTTACAAGGATCTCGGGAAGGCCAATACGTTTAAGTTTCAAGATCAATTTGTCGTGTGGAACCCTGTCGAATGCCTTACTGAAATCCAAAAATATTATGTCAGTTTGCCTATTGTTATCCAGGTTAAGTGCAAATGAGTGGATTATTGTAACTAGTTGCGTCACTGTCGAATATCCCTTTCTAAAGCCGTGTTGAAAATTGGTCAGGATTGAATTTTGAGTCAAAAAATTTCCAATTTGTGTAGCAATTATGTGTTCTAATAATTTGCAGCAGGGTGAGGTCAAGGATATGGGTCGGTAATTTTGAGGCGACAAGCGATCACCTTTCTTAAATACAGGACTTATGCGTGCGGCTTTCCAGTCACATGGTAGCTTTGATGACAACAATGAAACACGGAAGATTTCATGCAGGAATTTAACGACATGTTCGGCATATCTTGTTAGGAACATATTTGGGAGATTATCAGGTCCACAGGACTTTTTAGAATTAAGATTCAGAAGCATCGAAAAAACACCAGAATAAGACACGAAAGAGACTTCGCATGGGTCGAACACTCTACCGTTTGGAACATAAACACTAGAGCCGGAAAACACACTTTGAAAATACGCATTAAGATGATCAGCAATCTTTCTTTGATCGGTTACAATCACGCTATCAATTGCCATTTCGGTGAGAGGTTTCTTTCTGTCACCAATGTAGTTCCAGAATTTAGTCGGGTCAGTTTTTATGAAGTTGGGCAGTAGCGTCTTAAAATAGCGATCTCTGGATGAGCGTATAGCCCGTGCAAGGCTGTCTTTGAGGACTGAGAGGGAACGAGACTGCGCATGCTTCTGCCTTAAGCGTTTTATCTTTCGTTTTAAGTGAATTATATCTCGCGTTATCCAGGGAGTTGTTTTGTGCACTTTTTTATGTTTATTCGGTATAAAACGATTGATGCAATGATGACACATTTCTTTAAATTGATTCCACATTGTCTCGACATCGCCCACCTCAAAGACAGCAAAACACGACTCCATGTATTCTATTATAGATACGTCATCTGCTCGCGAGTAATCTTTAAAGGTACGCACTGAAGATTTTTTAGTACTTGGAAAATTGTTAAGAGGAAAAGAGACTGTAACCAATTTATGATCGGACAGGCCCTGTTCTACTGAAACAGAGTGCAGCTCGAGTTCACGGCTTATAAATACTAAATCCAAAATCGAACTAGAGGATCCATGCACACGAGTTGGCTCCCTCACAACTTGCATCAAGTTGTGGGTTAGCATGATGTTAAACACAATCTCAGTCTCTTTTTTGTACAATGGTCCTGTCGTATAACGTTCCCAGTCAACAGAAGGTAGGTTAAAATCACCTGCTAACAAAATTTTGTTGTTGCAAAATTGAGACATATGTTCAGCTAACTTTTTCATGGATTCAAACGCAGCCTCTGGGGGTCTGTAAAGTGCATACAAGATGAAAATGTGGCTCCAACAAGACAGCTTAATGCATACACATTCTAAGTCATCAATGTAACCAATTAATGAGGCCTGGAGTGTTTCTTTCACAAGTATGGCTATTCCACCTCCCCTTGTAGTTCTGTCTTTCCTAAACACCTTATACGAGGGCGGAAATACATCATCATCAGCTATTTCGGGGAGCAACCATGTCTCAGACACAACTGTTACATGTGGATCGTGTTGAAGTAAGGCAATTTCCATTAGTTCAGTTTTGTTATTGACGCTTCGGGCATTTATGTTAACCAAGCGAAGGCATTTTTGTTTAACACCCTGCCGACCGGTAACGAAAAATTTACTTTTCGTTGAATTATTTTTTGAAGAAAATGCGAGTTGTTTTCCTACGTGTGACTCTGTGATTGGGCATACCGTCTGGTCATCGGGCGGGTTTTGCTTCCGTCGTTTTTTTTTACCGGAATTCTTTCGCCTTTATCACTGTCCCAGACATACGCCTGGCCATTGATATACAGTTTATCAAATGCTAAGTTTACTTTCTCATTGTTATCACGGTTAGCTTTTGCACTTGCCCAAAGCTTTCTTCTAATATCTCGTATCTTCGGAGAAAAGTCTTCCCCGATAGCTAGCGTGGTATTTTTAAGTTTGGACCCGTTTTTAAGTATTCTAGCTTTGTCTCGCCCATCAAGCAATTTGAAAATGACTGGCCTAACTTTGCCAGTTTCAGGTCTACCTATACGATGAATACGCTCGATACCGACAGGTTCAAGTTTCATGATATCTTTAAGAATGCCTGTGTTGACGGCACTTTCAAGCGTTTCGTTGTTTTCATTTGCTCCCTCGGGAAGACCATAAACGATTAGATTTGACCGGCGACTATGGTTTTCCAGTTGATCGATTTTAGTTTCTAGAACACTTATTGTTTTTGCCAACGAAGACAGCTGCTCCTGACAGGCATTTACCTTCCCTTCAAGCCCAGATAGGGCATCAAGCTTCTTCTCAATATCTGATAATCGCTTTTCTTTGATGTCTTTAACATCAGTTGCTATGTCTGCTAACATTTTGGCAATCTGCTCCAGACCCGGGCCTGGGTTCATCTCAATATCGCCACACAGTAACAATAACTTCCTCAGTACAGTTTCAGCGCGGCAAAACAAACAACTGAGCCATGGGCACGGCAGCACCAGCAAAAAGGGATCATCAGAGCGAACACATTTTCCATACTGCTTTCTTACCTGTACAATAAACAGGAACGGATTACAGACGATCCGCATGCTGGTACAGCCGCCGTGCCCAATGGTCGAGATGACCGCCGGGCGCGAACTTATAGCCGCGCTGAGTGGTGCTCGTGCTGCCGTCTGCCAGTGATCCATGGCGCATGCTGTCGACGAGTGACGACTCAGGTTCTCCCAGGGCGACGATGCTCGCAGTTCACGATGTGTATTACTTCAACATTGAATGTACCATGGCATTCTGATAATTTACTTAGAGCGATAGAACATTCACGTATGAGAAATGCAAGGCGCTAGCATTTGCACTTGTGAATATATCTTAGCGTGTCTCGTTATGATGGCGCTACTGGCACATCCGCGTAGGGCTTAATCTTTCTTAATTACTCCTCTGTGGCTGGTTAAAAAAATACGACTGCGTGGCGTCATTTCTACGACTTCGGCTTCTTTGCTCACGAGTTTCCTGCAGGGGTCGCGACCTTTAAGTTCACTGCGTGGGCTGTCGCGAGCCCGAGGTATGAACAGGCATACAGGCAGGCCTGGCGTATACGATCTGCGAGAAAATTGTCTCCGCTCTTGTTGATAATGAGCCTTCATAAATGGCAGCTTCCGGTATTAATTCGTACGCATGCTCGGATGGAAAGTATACAACGAAAGAAGCTGCAGCTGAAGCAGCTTGCGTTCACCGTTTCCGGTTCGACGAGACGCACGGTATAGCCAGCCGCGTCTCCCGCGCTCCTCCATCGAGACCTCTGTGCGTGCCAAGCTTCAATTTCACTTGCGAGCTGCGCTGTCACCCGCTGAATGCTCATGTCAAATTCAATTGCCGCGAGCTGCCTGCCTGCCTGCGTGCACACCGTTTATGCGTGAGTGTTCGAGTTCCCGGCAGATGCGTATACGGACAAGTCGCCTGGGACGGTGTTTCGCCGGCTTTTGTTAAGAGCAATGGTCGAGACGAAGGGTGGTTAGTTGCATTAGGGTAATCTTTCTCGGAGAAAGTTTTTTTGCTCATGGTTGCAGCATGCAAAGTAGACAGGAAAGACGTCTTAGTAAGGACGTCAGCTTCTTTATACCGTATGCTCACGGAAATTGAGAACAATGCTCATATTCGGTTAACAAATTAGCAATGCGAGCAGGCAGTGAGCTGCACACTATGGTCAGCTTTATGTAGATAAACAAATAAATATGAAGTTTCTGAACGTACCAAAACTTGAGCCCCCCCCCCCCCCAAAAAAAAAACGAAATGAACACAGATACATGTAGGACGTCGGGATAACTTTCTTTTTCCGTGTCTACCTCTCTCCTTCTCTCTCTCTCTTTTTTGTGCGCCACAATTTTCACCATGTCTCACCACGAACAAACGCATTCTTACGTCCTGTACAATTTATGAAGTGCCGCATGTTATGAAAACAGATGATGTTATACGGTGAGAGCTGTAGGGCAGCTTAAAGGGACACTAAAGTCAAATAATATTTTACGTCAGAGTGAAAGCTCAATGTATGACAACATCTAAAACGACAATTTTATCAACAACAGTGCCCAACTTACCGAGTAATTGCAGGTAAATGCACAACAACACAAGCGCAGCAGTAGGACATTTTCAAAATGATCACGATGACATCAGACGGGCCCCCTACAATTAATCACTAGTAATCGATCCAACTGCACTAAACAAAGAGCCTTCCGTGCTATAAGAGACGCAATAAAATGCTGCTTGTTTGTTTCTGTTTGATTTATGGAAAAAATAACCGCTGGACGTTACTATGGGGAATGGCACGAGTGGTTCAAAAATTCAATTTTCGCTTGGCTGGATGGATGGATGGATGGATGGATATGGCTGTACCCTTTATATCGGGCGGTGGCTAGCGCCACCGAGCCGTAATACCTAATGAACCAAAAGCTAGATTTATTTTTTCCCCTTAAATAGTGAGGTTGAGGATTCGTACTTTGCAGTGAACGGTTTAATTTTTACTCGTGCCTTGACTTTAGCCACCAATCAGATAAGCTCCTTCTGTTAATTCTGCCCGCTTAAATTCTATTTTACCCTCACTGTCCCTAAACCCCAGTGCTTTGAAAAACTCTGCGCCATCATCCTGAACTATAGGGTGAAGCCCTTTACAGAACATTATCTAGTGTTCGGCAGTTTCTTCTTCCTCGCCACACGCACTGCATACCGTGTCTACCCCTTCGCATTTGGCCCGATATGTCTTGGTTTGCAATACTCCCGTCCTGGCCTCAAACAGTAGAGAACTACCCCGAGTATTATCATAGATCCTTTTCTCGGCAATTTCCTGCTTAAAAGTTCGATAGATCTCTAGTGCGGGCTTCATAATCATGCCAATTCTCCACATATTTGTCTCAGCTTCCTTCACCTTCTCCTTAACCAATAATTTTTTTTAATTTTGGCCCCCTGCTGTTTTCCAAGTATTTACCAGTCAATTTTCTGGTTCGCTTCCACGATTTTGTATCGACATTCTTCATGTACAAGTAGCTGAATACCTTCCTATAGCCCAACCCTCCTCCCCCATTTCTCTCAATCGCTTCTCAAATTTTATCTTGCTGCTAGCTTCCCTGCCCTCAGATGATGTCCATCCCATATCACCTTGTACTCCCTGATTTGGTGTATTCCCGGGAGCTCCTAAGGCAAGCCTACATATTCCACGTTGCTTAATTTCTAATCTTGCTTGAACTTGTGATCTCATGCACAAGACCGCATTGCCGAACGTCAGACCAGGAACCATGACCCCTTTTCATATTCATCTCACAACATCATACCTATTGTAATTTCACAGTGCCCTGTTTTTCATTACCGCTGCATTCCTGTTACCTTTAGTCGCCACATATATTTCGTGTTCCCTTAGGTACTCGGCTCCATTGCTTATCCATACGCCCAGATATTTGTATTTATCTATTATCTCTAGCATGATCTCCTGTATTCTAAGCTCACTACCTTCATTGTCATCAAAAATCATGACTGCTGATTTTTCCTTACTGAATCTGAAATCTAACCTATCTCCCTAATTACCCCAGATGTCCACCAATCTCTGAAAATCTTCCTTGTTGTCGGCCATTAGTGCACTATATCATATGCGTACATCAATGCTGGTAGTGCCTGTTCAATGAGTTTTCGTTGTTCGACGAAAGAGGGGTTGAAGCCCAGTCCGCTTCCCTATAATTTGGCCTCTAATCCTTGTAGGTACATCATGAATAATAAGGGTGACAGAGGACACCCCTGCCTAAGCCCCCCTTTTACCTCTGAAGGCTTGGATACCTGTTTTTTCCACTTTATAATTACCATGTTACCTTTATAGATATCATTTAAGAGATTAGTGACTACATCTTCCACGCCTAGTGTGTCCAGTATTCCCCACAATTCCTCTTGAACCACGCAATTGTACGCTCCCTTGATATCCAAAAATGCTATCCACAGGGGCCTGTGTACCTTTTCTGCTATTTCGATGCACTGCGCCGGTGAGAACACATTATCTTCCAACCTCCTGTGTTTCCGAATCCCATACTGCAGTTCCCCCAGCACCCCCCATCCTCTATCCATGCCTGCAGTCTTTCCTTTGTCTGCATCGCCAGACTGTAGACCACTGATGTCACTGTTATAGGACGGTAGTTGTTTATGTCAGCTTTGTCCCCCTTTCTTTTATAGATCATGCTCATCCTGCTAAGTTTCCATCTATCGGGAACTTCACCATCGATTATTAGTATGCTCACTGCCTCTATCAAACCCTGCTTAGGCTTCGGACCTAATGTCTTTATCAGCATAATTGGAATGCCATCTGGGCCTGTTGAACCCTTTTCTCAGCCGTTTCTCACTCTCGTTGTGAAAATGGAGCCATTGCGCCACTTGATTCATCCTTGTCTATTGTGGTGCATAAAGCACTTCTTTGTTGCAATTTTTCTGTCACCCTTGTTCTTATATATTCAATAGCTTTGTCCCCTTCTAGCCTATCACCTTGAGCTGTAGTTATAAACCTCTGCTCTAGGCTCGTCTCATTTCTTAGGGAGTTTAGATGGTTCCAAAATTTCGCAGCTGCCTTTCTATTTTATTCATGTATTTCTGCCAGCCACTGGGCTCCATTTCTTCTAATCTTTTCATTGATCAGGAGGGATGCATCCCTTCTACAGCTTAGAAAGGTTGCCCATTTTCTTTCAACATCATCAGTCGGTTCCCCCCGCTGCTTAGCATGCCTGTGTTCTCTAGAGGCTTCCTGACGTTTTGCTATGGCTCTCTTAACTTCCTCATCCCACCATCTTTTGGGTTTGTGTCTTCTTTACCGGAGATACTTGTCACGTGCTTTAGCAAGCTCTAGCTCAAACAGTTTAATTAGATTCCTGTATGTCCATACTGTTTTATTATCCTCAGTGATTACTTTTTCAATTTCTTTAGTGGCTATAGATATTTCAATTTGCCTTTCTGAATAAAAATTTTCCTGTAGTTGCTCATCTTGTCTCCTTCCCACTTTCACTGCTCTTCCAAAACTTAGCTTGATACGTATATGATCACGGCCCAGACTTCTGGAGCCACCTTCATCGGTGTGTATTCCCCTGAGCTGATCATACATCCTATGTGACATAGTGCGTAATCTATCGTCGACTGCAGCCTTCCTACCTCCCATGTTATTTGCTCTTCACACTTCTCGGTACTGCTGCAAATGATCAAATCAAGCCTTTCACACATATCCATGATCATTTTGCCTGTCGGGTCGGTATACCCATCTATATCTCTTATGTGCGCATTCATATCTCCTAGTATAATTATTTCGCACTCCCCTCCTAACTCCTGAATGTCCTTTGATATACACTCTACCATTGTCTGGTTTTCCTCTCTGGCCCTTGTTCCCGCCCACAAGTGCACGAAACCAAGGAGTGTCATTTGCCCTGCCACTTTCCCTTTTAACCATAAATGTTCCTTGCACTCCTGCTTGACCATTTGCCAGTCTGCACTTTTATGAATGAATGCCCCAATACCACCCGCCTTTCTGCTGCCTTCTGCTCTATTACAATATTCCCACGCGTAGCCTGCATTGTTAAGAGGTTGTTCCATGTCCCTGAGATGTGTTTCTACAAAACCGTATACCATCGGCCTCTCCTCCCTTAGCTGTTCTTCTATCTCTTCCCACTTCAGCCTGTTCCTACCACCCTGCATGTTAATATACCCTATGCCTGAATTGGCTCGGCGCTCGTGGCTACGTCTACTTCTGCCCCGGACTCTACCTATCTTTGATACTGGTGCCACATTGGAATCGTATCTGTCCATACCACCTGTCAAAGAGTCTCCCTGGTTGTTTTCCTCGTTACTAGCTGTCCTGCACCCTGAAGGGCCCGCTTGCCCCCAAAAAAAATCTACTGCACGTCCTGCAAATCGCCTTTCCACCTCATGACCTAGCCGCCCATTGAAGTGAATTCTGTCTCGATGAAAACCATACCCACCTATGCACCTCTCTGTTTATTTCCACCACTTCAAAGCCTTTCTCTCGACTCTCGGCTAAACGGGACAGGTGTTGACATCTAGCGGGGCGCAGTTGAAAAAAAAAAACGTTTCCAATCTCGAAGCCAATGGCGGGATATTGATCAATGGCCGTTGTTGCTCCTGTGGTTCCCGCTGCTTTCGGTCTGCTGCTACTAGCGCAGTAAATCTGGGCAACGTTGTGCACGGCAACAGTGACGTGAGTCGGTCCCGTTGGTCCGCTTCTTGAGGTGAGTAATTCGAAGTGTGCTAACCCGATGCGGACGGCTAAAACGTGATTTTATTTCACAATATGCCCTTCCTTGACACAAAAGTAACACTACAATGTTTCATGACCGCTATTTCAACAATCCACATCGATTGAACAATTGCCTTTAGTGTCCCTTTAAACGCGTCTTTGCGCCTTGGTGTGTATCCAAGTATCCATCATATACAATGTGATGTTGCAATGGCATACTACTGCGCAAAGTTGCACCAAAATATCTGGACATCTCAACATTTTATACTGCGGTACATAGGCATGAATTGCAATGCTCGGTAGGAAGAAAAATTGGCATATCTATTTTTAGCGGCGAAGCTCCTTAGGGTGTGGGTCTGTCCTTGCTTCGTTGTTGTCCTACGTAGCCATCGGTCCATGGCACATACCCGCTCTAGAGTGGGTATGTGCCACAGGAAGTGCGAGATGGAAGATGGTGGTTCTTGGAGTGTTCACTAGATGGACGCACGGACGGACGCACGGATGGACAGATGGACAAATTAGAAGACGGATGGGCGGACGCTCGTAGTGGTTATGTGCCACAGGGGATGCGAGATGGTGGTTCTTGGAGTGTTCACTAGATGGACGCACGAACGAATGGACAGACTAGAAAACGGACGGAAAAATGGACGGACGCGCGGACGTACGGACGGGTGGACGCACAAACGGACGGACAGATGGACTCATGGACGAACGCATGGACAGACGGACTGAGGCATGGATGGACGCACGGACGGCCGCGTGGACGGACGGAAGAGAGAACGAACGGATGGACGGAAACATGGACGGGCTGACGGACGCTTCGCCCCACTTATCATTCACTCCGTGGATGTGATGTGATTTTTTTGTATTTTTTGAGGGCGTCGAAAGCAAAAGAGCTTGGTCCTTTTTTCATTACCAATTAATCAATTTTACTCAAACCACAGCAATGTCTTATCAATTGCACTCTGGAGACCATTAATAGCTCCTTCATAACTTATGGGGCGTGTTAATAGAACCCTATCATCTGAATACTGACACAAGACAAGTTGGCTTTACAAATGCCTTAGGGAAAGGCATTCATAAATAAAGTGAATAACAACGGTATTCATCACATCACCGACCCTTGTGGCACATCAGCTGTATTATGTTTCCTACTGCTAATTACTTCCATGTTTCCCTTAACCACCTTTGACCTGTCTTGCAGTAAGTATGTAACACATCATAAAAAGGGCCCGTGAGGCCTAAACGAAATAGCTTTTGTAATAACATGGTACGGTTCACAGTTTCAAACGCTTTTGCTAAGTCTAAGCAAAAAGCACAGCAAAACAGGTTCTTGTCTAGAGCCGAATATATTTCATCATTAAACTCTTTTAATAAAGTTACAGTGGTGGGATTTGCAACAAGTCCGAATTTCCAGGGTGTTAGTAGCAAAACTTTTTGTTGGAAGGACCCATGCGTTCAATCAGAATTCTATTTTCGTAATGTCTAATAGTGTATAGGCAAAATAGAAACTGGTCTATGACTTTCTATACCACTCTTTTTTGCAGCCTTAAAGAACGGCTTATAAATTGCCATTTTTAATTTCTCAGAAATTGATCCGCTTAAAAAAAATCCTTCAATATGAAGGAAAGTATTTCCGACAAAGCTTCAAAGTTCCTTCGTACAGTGGCCACAGCTACCTTATCGATTACTGGTTGCTGATTCGGACGAAAACCAAACTTTATTCTAATAAAATCTTCCTCTGACAGTATTGGCAAATAAGCAGACCTTGGAGCAGATTCTTTAAGCGTGCAGTAAGTTGATGAGCATGTGATGTGACGTGAAGAAGCGATTGAACTTAGCTACTATATCTGGTTTCTCGGACAACGATATGCGAATTAATCAGTTTTCATGATCTTTTTTCGTCGGAGATTATCTACGGCCATGTCTCACTAGAATTTTCGTAGGCGTCGTTGAATCGTTACGGAAAATACCACTTTTTGGCTGTCCTCAAAAGAGCGACGACCGTATTACTCGCAATTTTGTATTCCGTTTTTAAGCATGCATGGTTTTTCGGATGCTCACCTGATCAGTTTTCGTTGCCAAGTTCTGTAAAAAAAAATAGATCTCATTATATCCACCGTAAACCAAGAGAAATTCTTTCCCTCTTCAGTTGTGGCATATGTACTTGAACGTTCAAACTTTGGTAGCTCCTCACAAAAATTTTCCTAAACGATGGAATAATTCGATCCCATAGTTTGCTGTGTTCGATATGTTCTGTTAATATGTTCCTAAAGCGATTGATTGATTTACCGGGTGGTACTCGGTATATTTTCATGTTAGTGCTTTAGTTCCTGTGGTCATCTGTAACACTTCGGTCTTCAATTTGGCGATTTGCAGTAGGCACAGCTAAATGGTCCACCACTACATTTTTTTGAATGTAGAACACGTGTGTCTATTGATAATATAATGTAGACTCTATGTTTATCACCCGGTAAATCACGAGTGTCAATAAATCTGATCACCCACGTTGTCTTACGAATATAATCGAAATCTATCTTCTTTTTTTTTTCATCACTGTACATTTAGATCGAACATGCCAGCCTTATATTCCTCATACACCTCAAACCAAGCTACAGCCGCACTATCGGGAAAAGAAAAACAAATGCCACTGAACACGCTGCGTCCCGTACACGTGTAAGACGGGCGGTATATACGAGCACGTCTTTTCTCCCGAACGACACTGTTCACGCTTGGCGGCGCTTGCGCAAGGCAAAGGCAACGAACGTGTGGTTGGTGCAGCCGCTGCGGCGCCTGGCGTCGTCCATACGTAGGTATACGCCTTCCCCTGCGCATGCCTGCACGCATGGCAGGGCGTCGTTACCGCACAGACGCACGCACATCGCCGAAGCGTTATTCGCATCCGTCGAGCATTAAACGAGCGACACAATGCGAGTACGAAGGGAGAGACGAAGAAAAAATATGCGCGGAGCATGCGGCGAAAGGCTCGTCACGCGTCGCCAACGGCAACCACGTAGCGCGCCCGCTTGCTAACGCGCGCACACACACACGCGGTTGCCTGCGCCGATGCGGCATGCAGCGACTTTTCACGCACAATGCCGTACGTGCATTCGTGCCAAGTCAGGCGTGATGCTGACGACGTCTCGTTATCTGATCGAGCGAGCAGCCGAGCAATGAAACAGAAGAAAATAAAGAAGGCGTTCTTACAGGGACGACTGCACGAGGTTAACGCCGCGTGCGTTTCTTTCCACAGTATCGAATGGTATATTTGCGAAGCTAGTAATTTGACGTCACGTCGTACGTTCATTTAAAAAGAAATTGTTTTAACTTTAGAAAGGTGATTTTCAATTAGACGGTGCCTGCAAGTTCTTATTGTAAATGATGGGTTTGTGCCTGCAAGTTCTTATTGTAAATGATGGGTTTAACACTTCAAAACCGTGCTGCGATTATGAGGAACGCGGTAGTGAAGGGTTGCGAAAATATCGATCACCTGAGATTCTCTAATGTTAACTCGCATCTAAGTACACAAACCTCTAGCATTACGCCTCAATCGTAAACGCGACTTCTACGGCCAGGATTCGATCACGTGACCTTCTGGTCAGTAGTCGAGCGCCATAAGCACTATAGACCAGTCGAGGCGCCGTGTAAGTTCTCTGTATACGTCGTGGCTACCTTAATGTGGGTGTCACTGCCTGCAAAGCTAGAAAACATGTTGAATCTGAGCGGGTATATTTTAGGATACTGCAGCGTGCGAAAAGAAAAGTGGGTAACTTATACTGTCCATTACGGCGTACTGATTGACTTTACCAGCAAGACTACAAAGAGGATTGTGCGACGCACGACGACTTGTTCGCGTGGTCTGGATGCTTTCACTTCTATATCACGTCGAAAAGTTTAGTTGGTGAGCTAAAAGGGGATCAGGGACTAACCAGTTGAAATGGTACAGTTGTTAAGTAGGGGCTAAGTGATTCACGTCTATGACACATAACCACGTATATAAATGGGCACAAGGCAATTCCGAAAGCTGGAATGATGCAATTACCTCCTCCGTTGCGCCTTCCATCTTCACCTTCGGTCTCTTTCACTTTTTTTTATTTTTTGAGGGTTTGAGACAACGCCAATCAAGATTATTCAGGTTTACAATACGATGAGGCTATGATATACGATATACAACATTTCCTTTTTTTTTCTTATTCTGTTTCCAACCTAGTTCATGTCGAAAGATTTGAGCTTAGCGGAGTGTTTTCAACTCTTCGTTCGCTTGAAGACCTATGTCCCGCAGCGCTGCAGGCAGTGGCTGTGACAGACCGTAAACTTAACCCCACTGCCCAGCTACAATGTCACAAGTGTTCGCACTGCGTCGCGGAGGTTTGCGACGCCGTTAACTGCATGCGCAAGTCAAGTCAAGTCAAGTCAAGTTTATTATTAAATAGTTCAGTTGAGTTACATGGTTGGCGTTTTACAGCAGGAGGTCCCAAAGTTTCAGAGAAACTTACAGGGGGACCTCCTATGGCTGCATGGATGGAGTAATTACAAAAAATATAGCAATAGTATACGGACATGTGAGTAATAATGAATAAGCTTGATTAACAATAAAAATACGATCAATACACAACATAATGGTAATACTCACTATTGAAAATAACATGAAAATAGTCAAAAGCAAGTGAAGACAAAAAACAATATTAATGAACAACTCTACGTGACAAATGCAACACGTTTCATTATCAGTGTTATCAATTATACAAAGGCAAATTGAAGTAGTAAAATAGCACAGAAATCTGGAGAGCTATTAACAGTTAATTGGACAAATCGGATGAGTTGATTAATTCCTGAACGTAATATTTCTTGCCGCGCGAAGTGAAATATGAATGTTATGCAATGATTTCAATTTGAAAGGCAATGAATTCCCAAATGGCTATGCTAGTAAATAGGGTTGAGAACTTGCCGTAGTTTGTCCTTACGGCCGGCAAAAGAAGATAATTGCACTGGGAAAACTGGACTCAAGCAAGGGCTCAGGCAAAGCGCACAAAAGTCGAAGCGCCAGCGTTGGGAAGGCGCACGCATTCGGTCACACATACCGAATGCGTGTATCTATCGTCGTATTTGCAGTATGCTGGCGTATTTGCAAATCAACCCTATCGAAATGCCACTGGAAATGTAACCCATGTCATTGGTTGTTGCGCCGCAATATTTTATTTCTTAAGCTACTCGCTAATCTTCAAATGAAATGAATTCAGTACAGCGTGTGCTGAGAAATTGCCAAAATAAGGGAACGGGAATGTTTCCCTGATGTCTTCGCGTTTATTTTTTTTTCGTTGCGGCAGACATCTTAGTGTGACTCGGGAGACGAACTACAGCCGTATTAAACAAAGTAAGCTAATAAACTTCTTTATTATTGGAGACAGGGCATCGGGTTCAATAACCTGCCGGCTTGTGTTGATGAATTGGTGCCCCTTTTGCGAAGGACTAATTGCCACTTTAAGATTTTGAAAGAAGCTGCAGCAGGTCATTTTGGCAAAAAAAAAAAATGAGTTCCAACTGATTTAGCGCGCGAAACCGAAACGCGAGCATCAATCATCGATTGACTTCACGTCGTACAACAGGCATGGCGCACGCGCACATTATAAGGAGTGTCAAAAAAGCTGAACAATAAAATACTAACCGTGTACCTGCGTGCTTCGCTGCAAATGTCGTCAAAAGGCGATAGTCTTCTGGTGGCCGTACTACACAAGTTCTGGTTTTATCCGCGTCCACCTGTGGCGCTATTCATGTACCATTTCAGTCCTCCCAGGTGGCAGCACCACACCGTCGGCAGAGGGCTTTTTTTATTTATTTTTTGCGCATAGCATCGCATTTGCCGTCCACTGTTAAAAAAACACTAGGGTGTTTAAAATGATGTATGTGTGTATTTTTAGTAACAGAACACATCACCTAATACTTACGTAACAGTTTTGTGCCTCAGATATGCGCAATATTTAGTTTCTGATCGACAATGTTCACAAGTATACATGAACGCAGCCACCAGTTCGAAATGTCTGGGTGCTCAGCAAGTACTAAAACTTTAGCCTGGTACCTGAATCATGTGACAGACCAACATTTTTGCGTTAAGTTATCTCAGTAATGACTGTTATTTTTGGTAAACAACACCAGTGCTGTTGTTTTAGTTAACATTGACCTTATTCTGGACGTCGGTTTTACCACTGACTTCCATCGAGTTTCAGCATACGCTATAGTTAGCGGTGGTCGCTTTTTCGAACTCTCAAAGCGGCGATGGGCTCTTCCCACGAAGGACTTCAATTCGCCCATTCGATTAGATCAGCAGTCTCCACTAATGAAAAATACAATTAGACTAATTTAGTTATCTCTATTCACCTTAAGGTGCCTGCCCGTACACAAGAATAAACTAAGGATGCAGCAAACGAATATTCCATGGTCTTTATTGTTATCTTAAGAGCAATTTCTTGAAACATACTGCTTACATATAGATCAAATTGACCAGGTGGCGATTAAACAGAACATGTTGTACAGGAATACTAGTGCACAAAATAAAATATATTCTAACCCGTGCATTCCACTGCAAAATATGTCACCCAGCTATTAGCTATACAATGGTGGTACTCGCGCCCCACAATTTTTCGGGAAGAGAAGGGGAGGGGGGGGGGGGTCTGATGATTATAGAAGACCGCTTAAAAGTTCCTTCGACAACCAATAAACCCTTACGTCGACACAATTGCTCGAAAGCAGATATTCACTTAGATCTGCCTGGTTGGGCGCTACTATCACATAAAACACTACTATCCCATAAAACACCTAAATAACTGAAATATACCAAATGTTGAACCAACAACATCTAAAAACGATATATGAAAGCGAGGGTAGTTAACTAGGACTCGGCCCGGCTTCCGACCCTCCACTGCGAAAACGAAAAAAGATAGTGCGAGAAGAAAAGCAAGCGACCACGAAGACCACAAAAGAAAATTATTTCAAGGGACCTGATGAAAGGTTGAAAACCAATCCCAACAATTTTCGGAAGTATTTAAAGGGGTGCGGATCAGGTGATTTGGGGATTCCAGAAATCATTTGCAATAACCAAATCGTAACGAACGACGAAGCAAAGGCAACATATCTAAATGACTTCTTTCATTCAGTATTTCTTCCAGCCAAACCCGACACTATATAACGACAGCTGCTAGCAATGTGTCGCCTACACTCTAAGCCAAAAGGGAGCAACAGGGATATAGGGGTTGCTCCTTTCAGGGAGCAATTGCATTGCCACTCCCATTACTCCCCTAAAAGGAGTAACTGCAGAGGGACGAACCGTTGCTCTCCTTTCAGTTCCTCCTTCGGGGGATGAACAGTTACTCTCTCCAGTTCCTCCCTGCAGACCAACAGTTACTCCCATCAGTTGCTCCCTGCGGACCAACCATTACTCCCACCAGTTGCTCTTCTAAGAGCAACAGTTACTCTTTAACGTTCCTCCCACGTGTTCGCAGTTACTCTCTGAAAACCAACTGCACATGCTTCCAATTACCCCTTGGGGAAATGACTATCTCGAGTATGCTTGTCACACGCTTAACACATGGTGAGAGCTCCTTGGAAGAGCACTGCTTGGGTGCTTCTAACACAAAAAGTGGACAATATTGAAAGAAAAATAAACGCTTTATTGTTCTTTTTATGAGGCAATGTGTGAGCACACGTAAGAGTAGACTTCGCCACACCACAGCCAGCACTAAACAAGCACCATAATACATCAAAGGTTTTCTGCGTCATCCGTGGAAAAATAATCTTGAATTTCTAGCATAGGGCAGTCTGTGTCATCATTGGTGAAAGAAGGGCAACTTCTCCAATGCTGAAGGACTCAAGTTTCGCAGCTGGTGTTTCCATCAGGCTAGCGCAGCGGAATGTCACCACATGCATATGTGAAGCATCTCATTGCTGCAAGAAAAAAAATAGAAGTGTGAGGTTAAACATGCCAGAATCAATATATAACAACGAGTCACACACACTGCAGCAGCGCTTACATTCTAGGATGTCTACTGCAAAACGAAATGTGAAAAAAAAAGGAAGGTTCGGCCAAACGTTACTTGGCAAGCCATATAAATGCTGATGTGGTAGACTCTTTTCACATGATGTCTCAGACAGCAATATTCTGGAAGAAAATGTGCAGCACCTCAACAAGGCATCTTTGTAGCAGTTGAAGATACCCTTAGGTTCAGTTAACTTGTTTCCTATACACAGCTGAGTGACATTTGTATGAGCGTATTCACCAATGGGCATTCTAAGGGAGATCATGTGTGTGGCAAATAACACGTACCGTCCGCTCATGTTAAAATACTTATTTAGCTCGTGCACATAATTGCTCTCCATTCTACTGTTCTATCATACGCTGCTGCGTCTTGAATTGTGCTATACCTGTAGGCACAAGCCAAGCATGCAAAGCCTGCTTGAAAGCAACCATTTGCAGAGGCTACATGATATATATGACGCAGGTGGAACTCGGCGTGTCTGGTATCAAAAAGTTATTGGAGCAATTGGACGAAACCAAGGCAGTTAGTTGGTCCTGACGGTATTTCACCTCGCGTGTTAAAGCACTACGCTGCGACCGTCTCCATTTATCTTTTCGTTATCTTTAAGCAGTCGCTTCGTACTAGTGAATTGCCTTACGACTGGAAGATAGCCCACGTTGTGCCAATTCATAAAGGGGGCTCGAAAAAAGATGTGCAGAATTATATACCCGTCTCCCTGACATGTACTGTATGCAAATTAATGGAGCATATAATTTACTCAGCCATCATGAGTCGACTCACTGAGAACAATATCCTAATTATGGACAGCATGGTTTCCGCAAGGGCTTGTCCTGCACTACACAATCTGTAGAATTCTATCACGATTTATGGAGTGAAATTGATGCTGAGAACCAGATAGATTGTTTGTTTTTAGATTTTCGAAGGCTTTCGATACGGTTACACATTCGCTTCTTATTTACAAACTACAGCAAATAGCTATACATAGAGATGTTGTCAAATTGATTGAAAATTTCTTATCGGAGCGCAGCCAGTGTGTTGTTATTAGTGGCAAAAAATCAAGTCACGCAAACGTCACCTCAGGAGTCCCTCAGGGCTCTGTATTGGGACCTATATTACTTCTGATATACATAAATGATATAAATTTAGGTATTACGTCCTCCTTGCGACTGTTCGCAGATGACTGCAAGGTGTACCGAAGTATATCTTACGACGAAGATGCGACAGCGTTACAGGGAGACTTGAACAGAATATATGATTGGTGTAAACAATAGAGCATGTGTATAAACGCGAAATATTGCATTCATATGTGTTTTACTAGAAGGAAAAAAAACAATGATAAATAACTATTTTATAAATAAGGAGGTTCTTACCACAGTTAATGTCTCTAAGTACCTAAGCGTCGTGCTTTCTGCTGACTGCTCATGGAATGAGCACATCAGTGAGACAGTTGGTAAGGCTGGACGGGCGCTGAACTTTGTTCAACAGAACCTAAGATGTCGAGAAGTTGAATTAAAACGGAGTGCATTTACTACATGTGTTAGCTCTATATTAGAGTACACCTGCAGAATATGGGATCCATCGGAAGCGACTCTCATCTCTCAAATAGAAGGTACCCGAAACAGAGCTGCCAGGTACGTATTGGGCAGGTACCGTATAGAATGGACAGTGTCACAATGATGAAAAAAGAATTGAATTGGGAATTGTTGTCTTCACGAAGACAGAAGTTAAGGCTAAAACTTTTTTTTTTCAAATATATAACAACAAGGTAGGCATAAACAAAGATAATTATTTAAATACACCTTTTTATGTTTCTATGCGTAATGATCACAAACACAAAATCCATGAATACCGGCCCAGGACGTGCATATCTGCGAATTCTTTTTTTTTTTCCGAAGTGTGTAGCCGAATGGAACAAGCTCTCTGAAGAACAAGTCTGTTGCGTAAATAAAGGTTTATTTTTATCTCTGTTGTAAACACCAGGCTGTAACGCCAAAGGGCGATGCGGGGTAATTCTTAAATAAATATAAATTAATAAATAAATAAATAAATAAATAAATAAAGGACACTGTTGACATTGTAAACGTATTAGAATGGTCTGTTATTGACGTCTGAGATGGCAAATTAGGCTGGTAGCCTTCAGCGATTGCAGCAGCGCATTCGTTGTCTCAGGCCAGTGCCACACACCCTATCTAGGATTCTGCATAAGAAAATTAATCTCGGCAAAAGCATCAAACTGCTGCATAGTTTTGAAAGCCTTCTTTATCAAAAGTAAAGGTCTCATTGGGTCAGCAACTCTTTTGTAACTTTGTGATCCTCAGAAATGCGCTTTCTCGATATATCTTAGCCATGTCGCTCTATGTCATGCGTTGGCTTCGGCGGCTGCATTTTCGATGGAGGCGGAAACGTTGTAGGCCCGTGTGCTCAGATTCGGGTGCACGTTAAAGAACCTCAGGTGGTCAAAATTTCCGAAGCCCTCCACTATGGCGTCTCGAATAATTATATGGTGGTTCTGGGACGTTCAACCCTACATATCAATCAATCAATCAAACATGCGCTGGCTTTTTACGTATGCGCGAGAAGTGTCTTCCTGTACTTTTCTCGGTTTCGTTCAACAGTTGGTAGTCGGCGCTTTCTTTTCTTCTCTTTTCTCCCCACCCTTTCTTGTGTTGAAATGTATTTCGCGCGAAAGTTATCTATACGCGTATTCAATGTAATCACCAATTCACCCAAAAATAAATCCTTATGGTTTTTGCGATTATTTGTAGACTCGATGCGGTGGTGGTCGTGTTGCAACAGGCGGGGTTAGCCTTGCCTGTATACATGGCCGACCCCTGGCCGCTAGATATTGTTTAAGGCGAAGCTGTCGCCGCAGCCAAAATTATTTCCTTTTCCTAAAGAAATGGCATCGAATGTCACACTTTGGCAGCAATCCAAAGTGTGTTTTGCAGTGGTGCATTGTAATCTTTGTACATATATATTGTTTTTCATGCGTAGTACGTGGTTTTTATTGTTCTCTTTCTTTTTTTTTCGTCTTTTTGTGTATGGGAAGAGCACCAATGCGAGTGGTTCTTAAGATAGAGAAATGAAGAGAAAAGTGAGCGCCGTTATTGTCTGCTTCAGGAGCGACACCGCCACAGAGCTCACAAGGGATGGGGGAGAGGAGGGATAAAAAGGGCAGAAGTAAAGGTATAGAAAAGAGGAAGAAAAAGCAACAACAAACTGAGGGGACAGAAGAGACAGGAAAGATGGAAGCACGGTCACTGGAGTCCGAGGACGGGGTACACTTGCGAGAGATGTTGTCGGCGTCTGTAGATGGCGTAGAGCTGGCCCAGTAGGTCAGAGCTGCGCTGTCGTCGAAGACCATCGGCGACAGGAGGTGACGTAGGGCCAGCCCAGTCGGCCCGAGCTACGATGACGCCGAAGGTCGCGAGCGCGCGGGCGCACAACCGGTCGGCACGAAATCCAGCGAGCGAGTCGAAGAGCACCAATGTAGTATTGTTGTACCCGCTATTGTGTTTCGCTGTTGTGCCTATCGTCCCTCAAAATATTGTATTTCCTGAACTTTTTATCTACCTGGTTACCTGTGATGATGTATGCCCGCTTCCTGTATGGGTCTGAAGAAGGCCTACAGTATTGGTAAATAAATAAATAAAATAAATCCGCATTTATTACTCCTTCGTCAAAGCGGGCTTTACCGCAATAAGGGCTTTAGCAAGGAGAAGCCATCTTGGGGAGATAAGTCCATTATTGTGGGCTACGTAAGCCATAATAAGAACATTCCCTAAACAGTTCTTACATCAGCACAGCAGACACGGCAACCAGGGCCCACGTTGAATAGTGGGTATGACTTACATTAATTGCCGCTAAGGGTGGCTTCATAGATCGCTTAGGAATGGGGACGTATAGGAGAACCTTGCGGATATGGCAGCATGCATTCAACGTAGACTGCCCTAACGCGTTAATAGATGGTGTGGTCACCTAATTAACAAGTGCAGTTGATAAAGCACAACCGAGGTTGCAGGAAATGTGAGAAACCAACGCGAAAATCGCCACAGGCTACTGTGCAACGCATTCGCTGAGGTTTTCCAGCTTCCAAGGCTGTAATGTGCTCTGCGGTGCACTGTCATCCGGGAACCGTTGAAAAAAACTTCGCTCATATTATAGCTTACACTTTGCGTATAGTTGCGTGGCGTATAGTAAGCTAGGTGGGGTTCATTTGCTGTCGCCTATAATGTTAGTGCGCACAGAGATGAGTCAGAACGATCACACGAAATCAAAGCGCACTTACAAACTATAGTTTTCACCTTTTTTAACAGATAGCGCTCTGAGTGATACGCTAAAGTACAAATAAAAAACAAAGAAATGGTGGATACATACTTGTCCCCATGTATTGAAAGGTGCCGGAACTCTATTTGGTTAATTACATTTATTGACATTCTAAGCAAAAGTTGTTTTGCTTGGTGTCTTGTATACACGAAGAGGTAAAGTTATGCGGTGAATATATGAAACAACCCCCTATCCAAATTTTGGTTACATTTTGACGTGTTTATTACGTAAACCAGCTTCTGCTTCACGAGCACTAATTCGGGAAGTTGAGGGTATAGATCTTTATTTTATTATATAGATGTAAAAAGCATATCATATATTATATCTTCTAAATACTGTTATTTGTTAACAAATCGGTGGCTACATGTTCAAAGAGTCAGATAGTCTTCTGCAAAATCACAATATCGCCTCATGCATATCTAGGACAGGGCCATATCGCAGAAGCAGCATCGAAGAAATAAAATGCGCAAAACAGCGACCGTCACAGATATCGACGTATACACTTCGTTCTTTGATGACAGTTCACCAAGGTGACCATTTATCGCGCACTCCGAATGGGCCCGTGCGTACGAAATTCGACGATACTCGAGATGAGGTCGCACAGCGAGAAATCGATGAGCGTGGCTGCAACAGTCCGCGCGTATAGTTCGCCCGTCGTCTCACAGACGGCGCCACGCGTTGCAGAAGCTCGGGGAAATTGCGGTCCAACCTGCGTTCCTCTGGAGATCCCGTTAAGTGTGGGCCAATCGATAAAGCACCAGCAAAGATCGCGTTCGAGTGTACGTAAAAACTATATGTAATATGCGTTTCTTGTTAGCTCTAATCTTCGCCTTCCTTATCAATTTTCATAATTACTATTGCTCTTAGTAGCCACGAAGCTAGATGTAAAGGGCTAATTCATCTCAAATGAAGCATGGTTATTCCTTTTCACTTAGGTAAGACGAAGAGATTTACATGTGAGAATGAAAGCCGTCTATATTTTCTTCACAGAAATGTGGTCAGTCAACCACATGCCCATGATAGTATGCATTTGTCTGCGCTCAAATGAACAATGTTCACATTCAGGAATATAGAAAAAAATTTCTGTTCAAAAGAATTTTATAACGTAATTGCTTCTCGTTCACACGAGCCACGAACTTGGAAAGCATCATGCTTGGTGTTAGCTAAACAGCCACAATAGTTACACAACTTTTTTTTTTTTAGAAAGCTGTGAACATGGAAAGGTATTCTATTCACTGGAAAATGCTGCAGTGTGAAATCTCTGTGCTTGCAATCCGTGTACTTGGATCGGTACAATGAGTGCTTCGTTCACAAGATTTCTTGCACATCTAATACCACTTTTTTTAGGAGGGAAGATAACATGTAAGGCAGAAGATGGCCAGGTTAACCAGAAACATGGCCATTTTGCAAACGGTCAGAAAGGGAAGTAGAAAAAATGCGAGCGAGAAAAGAAGAAAAGTGCAGATGTCACTCAATAGTTGTGTATCAAATAATATTAAAAAGCCATGTGGCCAATGAAAATTATCACAAGCTTATGAACTGAAATGACGAAGTTAGAATGTTTATATGGGGGCCTTTCTTAAGGACGATAAAAGAGATCTATCAAAACCTTGAATATAGTTCTTGAAGAAATGTTCCTTGATATAATATCAGTCAACATTATCCTTACAATCCTAATTCAGGTAATCTGATGGAGCTTAGCACTGAACATGACAGTCCATTTGTGGCGTCTCAAGCTCAAGACCCACAGTTCTAGAAAAGTGTCTGCAGACAGCCCGAGATGCAAGAACCACAGTTCAAGAACCACAGCTCGAGAAATGTATCTGGAGACAGCCCGGGATACAGTTATGATTTAAGGATACTTCCCTCTACTTTTTCGCATTGTTTGCACGTGCACTAGTATTCCTCTCAATGGGAGCGTTCGAAACGTGATCGGAATGCCTCTAAGAAGCGACGTTAGTGAGATTCTAACATAATAAGATGAAGGACATATCTCCACTTGGTTCCTTCACCAAAATACGCGCTGTTGTCACGGCGCCATGCTTGGAAAATGACCCCTTTCGGTCAGGCCTCTCCGAGTTGCCATTACCATCTAGAAACAAATACAAGGCTGCTGGCAAGCCACCAAGCGTGTCTACGAAGGACACGGCAAAGGCGTTCGGCACGCGAATAAAATACTACGTGAGGCCGGTTCGCGGTCACAAAACTACGCCCGCGAGCATTGGACACTCCTAAAGCAGAAGGCGAGCATCGCGAGTAGGCGTAGCAGGAAAGCCGAACACACATGGGGGGGGGGGGGGGGGGGACCACCCGACTGTTACCACCCACGGCGAAGACAATAGAGCCGGACGCATGTGAGAGATGCCAAGGTAGAGAACGTTTCGTCTGTGGATTGACTCGAACAATGGCAACTCAAACGGACCAGCGAGACGCGGACACGAACAAGAGAGGAGGCCGTTATTCGAATCGTGTTTGCCGCCGCGCGTCGTTTGTCCGACGCCAAGCCCGCTTCGCGAAGGACCATCAACGATAACGTCGGAGAGCCGCGTGCACCTCCAAGTGGGTCACGCAAAATGGCCACTCACGGAACGTGGAGAGTTGCGGCCGTGGAGTCGAGGCACACGCGAAGCGACGAACGAGGCCGGGAAAGAGAACAGGCAGCGGGGAGTGCTCCGAAACACCCCACACAACAAGCACGCCGACACGCTAGCCAAAGGCGCGGTCGGTCCCTGGACAAACAATTGCCGCCGACGACGGCAGAAGACGCAAAGCTTCCGGCGAGAGAACGGAGACGCGACTGAAGGCGGCTGTGGTGAGCGGCGGCGCTGCTGACGCCCCTTTACACACGTCACGCATGACGTCATTACCTGGGAGCCGCCTACTTCAAGCTCCGCCTTCGTTAAAGACGACGGCTGGAGACGGAGGGGGAGAGAAAAAGGGGGTGACGGCGGCGGCAAGTTTAGTGTCGACCGCGGCAGCTTTTGCCTCCGAAAAACGATCCGTTTTAGACCGTTCGAGAAAGGGGGGAAAAGTTCGAAAACGCATCAGTTTCGATAGGCTCTCGGCGCGGTGGGCCAGAGAAGAAAGAAAGCGAAGTAGACTACTTCGCCGGAGTTTGCCCAGCTGTATGAAACCATCGGCAAGGACACTGTCGGCCCCTATCATGCTCTCTTCACTGTTCACCACTAAATGGCGGCGCGGAAGGTTTTGAACATTGTCAGAAAGAAATAAAATGAAAAAAGTGATGCGCAGAGAGCAGAGGAGGAACATAAGAGAGACGCTCCAAACAGCTGGCGCCTTGCAACTATTGAGTGGCACGGCGCGAGAGTGACGGCGTGGTGAGGAGGGAGGGTGGCTGCCCCGGCGGCGTCGGAGGTGGCGGATTCGACGCCCCTCTCATTATCCGGGCCGGTCCGTTCTCGGGGGCCGGCGAATGGCGGCGTCTTCGGGGTCCACGTCACGGCCTCGGCGCCGCTATGGCGGCACCGCCGGCGCCCTGGACGCGAGAATAGCTAATCACCACCGGCACCCCCCACCTCCGCGTCACTCTTGCAGCGTTGTTCGACCCCCATCCCCTCTATCAGCGTGAAAGCCCCCGGCAGCGCGCTTGGCTGTGCGTGTGCGCACAGGGGGCCCGTCATTTTCGCGCGGCGTAGGCACGCCTCCAGCCACCACCGTCGCAGCATCCTGCGCGTCTCTCTCACGCGCGCCTCTTGTGTGAGTGTGTGCGTGCGTGTCGCGGCTTGTGTCGCCCCCGCAGAGCCGTGGCGGCTGAGCACGGTGACAGAGCGGCGGGCTGCCCCTCGCTGCATCCTGCGCCGCCGCTGGAGATGCGCTCGTCGCCGGCCGAAGCTGCCGCCGCTGCCGCCGCCATGGCGTTCCAGCCGTTCCTGAGACCAACCCCACCGGACTTCTCGGTGCACTCGCTTCTCAGTGGTGCCGCCGGTGCACAGGCGTCGCCGTACTTCGCCGCTGCAGCGGCCGCCGGATTTCCCGCCGCGGCGTTATTCCCAAAGTTGCACCCGGGGCCGGGACCCCCGTCGCTCTCGGCAGAGGAGTTGCTCGCGGCTGCCGCTGCACACCGCGGCGGAGCCCTGTTGAGGCCGCCTCCCGGGCTGGAGCCCGAAGACGACGGGGTGCAGGACGACCCCAAAGTGACGCTCGAGGCCAAGGAACTGTGGGAGAGGTTCCATGCGTTCGGCACCGAGATGGTGATCACCAAGTCAGGCCGGTAAGACGCCACGTTGATGCGATGTGCCTTCGTTACGTTCCTCCCAACTCGGCTGCTCTGTCAAGCATGCGTCGATGAAGGATCCTCACGGATTGGTCGTGTTTTCAAGTATTAAACTTTTAAACTTCACCATTCAATGAGATCCACCAAAATTTATGCATGACGCACTTTCCGTTCGCGCAGTAGCTGCCAATGATTCGTGACATGAATGGCCGAAAACAATCAATCGAGCTTGCGCCTTGAGCGCTCACTGAAAGTGTCACGACATTGTTACACAGTGACGCTGCTAAATGTGCGAAGACCTAATCTATTATATTACTTGTGCGCCAGTGTCTAAGAAATGGCTTCAGAAACGGAACCTTATCACGCCACTCTATAGTGCCCTGAATGTATTTTATTAATATTTCGCCTGGCCAGATCACAAAATAAGTGCACGACACCATCGTTGCATTCGTGAAATCACGATAGAGTTAAATACGTTCTCCTGTACGTCTCGTCCTTATTCTCGCTATGTCACGGGCTGTCTATATTTTAACGCACATGACAAATTACAAGACCGCACACCTATACGTGATACTGTGCTACGAACATTGGAAAGCATCGGTCTGTGTTTGCATATGGCATTGCAGCATCGTATACATTAGACCACTGAGCTACACGAATAGATACGCAAACCTAAATACTGTGACACACAGCCATTTGCACCACATATACCGTAATGGTTGTAGTTGTGACAATAATCATCGTTAAACATTGTTGCTGTAAGTGAAATACATTTACGATGAACTCTATGGTGCCGAGTTGCCGTGGACTACTGCATGGCGATGCCCATGAATACACGAATGCCTCTGAGGTGTAACTCCCTCATGGTATTTAAGCTCATTGATACGTTTTCCTGTGATCTAACGTATGATCAAACCATCTATCTCTTGTGTGCCGTCTTCTCTTTCGTACCAGACGGGATGTTCAGCGTTTAGTAGCTGGAGCTTCATTTTATCGACGGCCCGCAGGACACAAACTAAGTTCAGAAAAAAGTACAAAAGAAAAGCATTCGGTGTTAGTCCCCGTTGTGACTTAGAAATTAGTTTCTTGTGTTACTAAAGCATACGTAGCATTCCACAAAAGATTAAAAAATAAAAAAGTCTGTGCAGTAACTGCAGAGCTCGAAAGAGCCTACGTTTTATTTTTATTTTCTTTGGAAATCACGCAAGTTGGAGGAGTCTGACCAATAGCTCCCTATAAAGAGCGCTTAGTAGGCGTGTGTAACCTTTAAAACGGATATTCTCGTCTGTCACAAGGCTTGGTATAGTTCGCTGAATACTCTCCTTCCTGGTATAACCTAAATTGTCCTGGTATTCTTGTCGACCCAAGGCTGTGTCTGACTCTGACAAAGTCGTCTGTTATGCTCACTCAAAATTTTAACATCGTGTTTTATAGAAATCTTCGCCCTTTGGCACAACGTTTTATATGTAGAACAAAATATACACAGCCTTCTCTCTTTTTTTTTTCCTCACAGCTTCTGTTTGAAGGTATTAATGTATTGATGTTTATTTTATGCTTCCGCTGTTAAATTTTCGTCCACGTTCTCCAAGTTGGTTATCTTTGTTTGGAGCCACCTTCACTTTTATATACGCATATATATCCATGTCCCCTCTAAGACACAATTAAGTTAGTTTGGAGCAATAATATATATTCGACAAATATTTTTTTAAAATGTTTAAACATTTCTTTAAGGAGTGCCTGTTGTCTCCTTTGCAGTGTTGCTTTAGCAAACCGAAGAAGGCGTTCAGCAATCACTATTTTCCTGGCATATACACTCGATCTCACACTGTGTGCGTGGAACGCCCCAAAACCATGGTGTGATTATGAGGGACGCCGGAGTGGAGGGCTCCAGAAATTTTGAGCATCTGATGATCTTTATTGTGCACTGACATCGCACAGCATTTATTGGGCTTTAGCATTTCGTCTCCCCTGACACGTGACCGCTGCAGCCGGTATCGAAGTCGTGACCTTCGAGGACGCAGTCCAACGATTGTATAACGGCTACATCACTACGGTGCATCAGTCCTATATTGTCAACTGAATCAACTGCATTGTCGCAGACTTGTACTGCACGCGCCACTATACCGCGCACATTTCTTTTATGTTTTCAATTGATTCTGTGCCCGCACCCATTGTATTTCTGGTGCTGTTTCGTTCTATACGCCCATCGCGCTGCAGAAGGTGCAGTTTCTTCGCGTTAAAATATGTCGTGACGCCACGTGCATCAACCCCGCGTAAAAGACACAAAGAAATATTATATTCTGTGCAGTAGCTCCTGAGCCAAACACTGAGGCACTTTTGCCACAGTAGTGCAATTAACTTAGAAGTAGAGATTGCCGATTTCGTAATGACACATCAATGTGCATGGAGGCCTGATATGCTACATTCTTAGTTTAACAGATCTTATGGGTTATTTAGGACTACTTGAAAATTGAATTTAGAGAAACCAAAAAATTACTCGAATTAGGCATCTCTCTTAATCTCTTAACTCGATCATGTGTAGTTGCTAAATCGAGTGCACATGTATGATGCTTTCATGAAATTACAGGATGTACATTTCACACACACACACACACGCACACACACACACACACACACACACACACACACACACATATATATATATATATATATATATATATATATATATATATATATATATATATATATATATATATATATAGTGAAGGGGTAACTCCGGGCTGTGTTCGTTCGTGAGCCGGTTGTTATTAATATCGCTTGTATATCAATCGTGTAACTTTTCACGCGCAGCTGTATGTCTCATGCATGCATTCAGGTGGCCTTGCAGACTACACCCCCTTATAGGTGGTTCTGGTGTCAACCAATTATTCTTTTATTTTCTCCGTTCCCAGGATGTGTATCAGTCCAAAAACTATACAGTTCGACTCCTGCGTCATTTTAGCAGTTGATGTACCGCGCCTAAATGATACAGAACGCAAAGCAGTCGTGTACTTTTGAGCTCCGAATTGCAGATGATTTTTCTACACATTTTTTTTTTCTAATAAGTTCAACGCGCCACCGTACAAACACACATATGACCACACCACAGTCGAACCGGATGTGCTGGCCGTGCGGAAAGAAAGGTTTATTCGTCAAAATATTTCATTAAAATTTGAGAAGACGGGCTTAAGCTTACACCCACAAAATGATAATTTCCAGCGTGTTCAATTCGGCGAGAGCTGCTTTGATCTTTGTATTGTCTAGTTCTCGTGTGTATGCGTGTTGTGTTATAGCACATCCTGGTGAATACTTGCCATTTATCGCAACTTTCTGTAGTTCGATGCTGCCATTTGCATAAACAGTGATATGGAGGTGTACCACTGTGCATTGTTTGGTGGCATTGTCTGCACTTCTCACTTGGTTTTCGCGTTGTGTGATATTTGAAACGCACGAGACATAATAGCTATAGTTGTCGCCGCGATCACTACGTGCACAACAACCTATGAAGAAACCCGCATCCGTACTCTCGAAAGAATGCAAAACTGAACCACATTGTCGCAAATTCGCATCCGCATGCTTTTGACGTTACGGGCATGTATCAACCACTCGGAGTAACCTTGAAAATACTTGCGTAGTGAATACGCATCATAATGTACAAGTCATCCCACTGCATCGCGAAATCACAATATGCGAGGATCAAGCGTGCGAAATTTCGAAGACGTGATGTGCGATGACGTCCGCAGCTCCAGGGAGGTCGCGGAAGCGATAAATTATTCCTGCACGCGTCTTGAACGTCGTCGCGATTGTCTCTTGCGCAATATATACCTACTCGAAGGTCACGTGGGACATATCTTCCACTATTTATTGCTTCGAGTGCAGTGCTGCAGTACGAATGCATATCGTTATATTGTGTTTAGGCCGAGTTATACTTCGTTGATAATAATAATAATAAATGCTGGCATTTGACGTACAAGAACCACGATGTTAGTATTAGACACGCTGTAGTGGGGAGTTCGGAGTAGTTTCGACTACTTGGTGTTCTCCATCAGGCATGTAAATCGAAGGCAAATGGGAGCTCTTTTGAAGTGCACCGCTGTCGAAGTGCGGCCTACTTGGCCGAGGATCTGAGCATGCGTACTCGAGCTTACAAACGCGACATTTATTCACCGTTGAAGTAGAAAAAAATTCCTTTATTAATTGTCCGTACTTTCCGGGGTGTGTATTATAAATAATTGTAAAAACATGACCTATCGTGATTCGATCTTGCAGTGCGGATGTTTGTTGCTCACCCTTTCTTAGTTCAGTTTCTGTTGAGCTGCGGCTTAATATCGTCCGCGATTTTCGGCGCTTTGTGCATTCGGTTGTAAAGCTAACTTAACTCGTCCGTGACTTGTTTGGCTCTCGATTATTTCGACTGTCGCTTGACTCGGACTACAATGCACTCTATTTATTTGTGAAATTTCGGACCTGTTATAAAGCTTGTTCTTCCAAGATCCAAGTTAGCGCAATCGTCATCATATGCCCTCTGCAATGCATTTGCGTCTCCAATGTTTCTCCAATAAACAGCGCTCTGTGCTTGGTATACATAAGGCCACCTTAAGCTCACCTGCCCTCTATATATCTCTTTTTATATATCTTCCACTCGAAAGCTTGCCTTCCCTTGAAATGCGCTCTATTACTCCTAATGATAAAAAGTTTATCTCCCTTCTCGCCACAGCACGGCCCATGTCCAACTCTTCTCGATTTCTTCTATAAAATTTCTCTAAAGCACGTTTGCTTCTTGGCCCATACTGCTCTCTTTTTATCCCTTATAGTTGCGCCGGTGATTTCCCTTTTCATAGCCCGATACGCCGTCCTCGATTTAATGTCATGGAGAAATTGCACCAGAGGCGCTACCATGATTTGACGAAGCGGTACTTGAAGGCTTCACAGTGAACCTGGGGGTTAAACTCGGGGGTAAGTTGAAGCTTGGAAGTTAACTTGTGTAGACTAATTATATACGAGGTAGGCAACTGCTGCACAGCACGGTGGCCAATCAATGTCTGCGGTGAAGGATGCAATTGCCAGCTGGGGTGACAGGCATGAAGCCGCAACGTGCCGGACTCTTTATGTAATTAAATAAACACCAAGAGGGAACAAAAATGTGCCAACAGACGGTATTTCGACAATGGGAGTTGTCTTCAAGAAGACTATAGTCTCCTTGTCGAAAATTTGGCTCCAATGAGCATCCTCTGTTTACGCATTTTTTTTTTTCACTGCATTATTCCATCTTTCTTTCCAACCGTTTTTTTTTTTCGGATCAGCACGAGGCTGTTTCTCAAAACCCGAGTGTGAATTGCGTGCCACCGAGATTCGAACCAAGACGCTCTCACATGTCGATGGACGTAGATGCTGTGCCACCACTGCACCCTTGTGCACAATGCACACAACTAATGGAGCCAGCTATGTGCAAATTTCGTAATTTTGTTTCTCTTTAGATGGCATGCACACTCGCACACTTGTCCAGGACGGCGTAAAAAATATATGCACAATATGCACATGCGATCATAATGCACCTTCTACATATATAATTTTTTATTTGGTCTGATGTGTATCTTCCAGCTTTGCTTGTGTTCATCTGTTATACAGCGTCAATGTATGCGAAACCTTTCGAGCTGGCACAGCTCACCGAAGGCAGCTCACCGAACGATATATAATAAGCAGTAACCTTTTCCTTCATTTTTTTTAGGTGGCTCAAACGCTCAGTGTGCAGTGACTACAAAAGAAAAAGCGAGTAATCAGCAGGTTGCCTATTTTTTATGACATTGATACACAAGGAGGAAGGTTCCTTAATGATTTGGTTTCAGCTGAAGATAGGCACGTCGCGCCGCCGTGGTGGTCTAATGACTAAGGTGCTCGGCTGCTGACCCGCAGGTCGCGGGTTCGAATCCCGGCTGCGGTGGCTGCATTTCCGATGGAGGCCGAAATGTTTCAGGCCCGTGTGCTTAGATTTGGGTGCACGTTCAAGAACCCCAGGTGGTTGAAATTTCCGGAGCCCTCTACTATACGGCGTCTCTCATAATCATATGGTGGTTTTGGGACGTTAAACCCCACATATCAATCAAGACAGGAACGTCGTTAATTTTCTTGTTCCGTTTGTTTAGATGGGGGGACATTTTTGTTAACAAGATGTCACCTCCTCGTCTCAAAAAAAAGTACGCCGTTAAAGAGATGAGAACTAGCGATACTAACTCTATTTCGCGTAAACACTTTAGTAACGTGAGTAACCGTGTTTCTGGTTCATTTCTGCGTGGGAGTGGAATGTTAAATTTACAAAAATAACAATAGAACTGAGCAACCAACAGCTTCTGAAATATTAGCCAATAAACGTAAACAAATCCACGATTACGGTGCCATGCAATAAGAGAACACAGAACAGTATATAGAGAACATATATATTACTGTAGTATTAAAACGCAGGTTACTAATCTGTTTCATATCTGTTCTCTGTGCTTTTTAATCGAACCCTGAACAGACGCGACCACCACAACAACAAACTCCCGGAAAGTTCTAGTGAAATAGATAAAAGGCCTTCAGACATTCGTACAAAAAGAAAACTTGAAAAAATGTTCTGTCAACACCGTATTGCTAAGGCGTCACTGAGGCGTTGCGAATCATATAAACAAGTGACCAGTTCTATTATTGTGACAAAAAGAACATGAGTGAAAAAATTAACCAGAATAAGTGACTTAATATGTTCATATGAAGTTTCAATCGACAGCGTCGTTGAGTTACGTAGATGCTTGAAAACGTAGAACAGCCTTTTTGCATCATATATGTTTCCTGAAATTCAAAGTTTGGAAGTATCGCAAACCACGGATCATTATTATTTGGCCCGAAATGTCCAGACACATTATACAGATGATACCAGCGTCTTTGCCGGTATATATATATATATATATATATATATATATATATATATATATATATATATATATATATATATATATATATATATATATATATATATATATATATATATATATATATATATATATATATATATATATTCCGCTTACGTACACCTCGTGGAGAATTCACTGGAGAACATCAGAACATATGTGCCATACAGTTACATTACAATCTTGTGAGTGCCTTGAAACTTATAAAATTGACTTATATACACTTATAAAACTTATTGACTTATAAACTTATAAAATTTTACCCGCGGGTGCTTTAGACGATTTGCACTCACAAAAACAAACCTGCTTCATCTTCTTTGCTGGCACAAAACGCAGTTTTGAATATTGCTTGTCGCACACACACAGATAAGAGAAAGCACATCGAACTTATAGTACGAGTTTTCTTTATTTTTCACAGAAATGTAGGGTATACACGTTTGTATAAACGGGCATATCCTGGGTTCCGTTACAACCAAACGCTTTTCGCGTTATTTTAGAGGAAAAAAAAATGCGTTGCACCAGCACATTGAAAGACGGAAGAGTTGACAACTAAAGCTGAACGCTGAGCACTTATTTGTAATCTTAATGAAGTATATGCTACGCGAAATGTGTTGTATTTTCTGGAAGCTGCGACTACATATTTCACTATAGTCCTGTTTGAAGTCAGCGATTGGGTTTCGTTCCGTTCTTTTTGGAAAATGGAAGATGCAACCGCTCAATGTGCTCCATCTGCCACAGCTTCTGAACAAGCTGTTCAGGCAGAGGCTCAACGATGTGTACTCCACCAACATGCTGTGATGAACTTGCGACACACTCGGATGGACCTCGTCTCTGAGAGGCGTTAGTCACCGCTTCCTACGTAATACATCGACCCATTTCTCTGACGATAACGCTTCTTTTGTGAACGTCGAAATTAAGTTTCTTTTTTCTTAGAAGTAATGTGCCTGTAAACGAAAAAAAGTTGCGTGTAACCGTGCGTAAATATAGGTACACGCCTCTCTCAAATACATCGCAGCAATATTATATATGCGAAGCGAACCCGCGCTTTTAAAGCTGCCTTAGCGAGTAGTGTTATCCCCGGTAATGATTTTTCAAAAACCTATACGTAAACTGCCAACATGGCTTACAGTTTTGTGATTATGGCTTCATTGTACAGCGTATAGGTGATCAATCGGACATTAGTATAACTACTATTTATTAAAACTGTCGGATCACATCAAGGTGGTGCATGCACATATGTTATGTTATACAACCCAACACCAACAAATCAGCGCAGCTCATATTTCACAGCGAATTGGCGATAAACAAGAGGTAGAGGAATGTATTAGGTATTCACTTAACCGAAAGTTTACTAATATCAAAGTTCACTGAAACACACAGAACAATATTAGGTATAGCTGTGATCAAGTCAAACATGTGATGTGCCGATATTTTGAAAAGTATTCTGAAATCTTCAATTCAGCTTGCGTCTTTAGAGCGCGACAAGAGACAAAGTTGTCCAGGGATCTTGTATTTCTGTCAGAGCTCCGCGAAACAGCTTGTTATTGTCTTGCAACTTTCTAATGTGATCTATACAGCCACGGTTATAGAGGTCTGGCGACGACAATATCTCGATGAACATTGGAAACGATTTCTGAATCTGATAGCTCTGCGCAGGTACTGATGCGTTATACGTGTTTCATTTCCGTCTCTCTCACGGGATCGCCGTCTCCTTCATATATAACTATAGAGTCACGGAGTCACCGCATGCACAAGCGATGTTGTACGGCCGCCGGTTTATGCGGGTGGTTTTGGGGCGCCACGGTCAGCCATGCCAGTGCTGCGTAGTGCAATATTTCATTGATTTGATCTCAAAATTGAGCCCGAGTCTGCAAATCAAGATTGTTCTATACTGAAAAATTCAGTATTCAGAAGTTCGTTCAACTGAGCGATTTGTGCGAAGATTACGTATGAAAACTGCCGGGGATATTTAAATGGTGGCTATACTGAAATCATCGTTAAACTTACCTTCGTTCAAGTGAGATTTCACTGTAGTAATAAAGTAAAATATTGCAATGATGTGGCGAAAACAAAACTCAGAGGTTCATGAGGAAATCATATAAAGACCTCTGAGATGGTGTGTGTGTGTGTGTGTGTGTGTGTGTGTGTGTGTGTGTGTGTGTGTGTGTGTGTGTGTGTGTGTGTGTGTGTGTGTGTGTGTGTGTGTGTTGTTGTTGTTGTTGTTGTTGTTGTTGTTGTTGTTGTTGTTGTTGTTGTTGTTGTTGTTGTTGTGCGTTTCAAGTTTCCTGACACATGCAACACGCCATCATATAAGCAACGCTGCCTGATGCAAAAAGTGAAGGCACACGACATTTTTAAATGAGAAGCCTGGGACATGCATATTCGCAGTCTGGCGTGTTGTATTCTTATCTCACTGATCTCAGTCGTCGTACAGAAATTGCATGCCTGTCTAAGTGGCGACTGCTGTTATCGCCCATTAAAATCTACACTGGCAACTTTGACAGGCGTTTCGGTATTCCCGGTAAAGTACACCTGCGGAATACATAAATGGCTTCGTTGTTGCAGGCTACGAGACATAGGCATCGATGGTGTCTAATTTTTGTCTCATTTAGCGCGGACTGGTGTTTCGAGTTTTGCCTTTGACATCGAAAAACATGTTCGTTAACGATAATGTATGATAGCAGTATTAATAACTAACAATAAGAAAACATATATTTAAATGTACTTTTTTGCTGCTGCGTTGCTGAAAAACGGCACACTCATATACTGCTGTGACGGAATCGCGTTTCAGAAAGAGCGACGGTATTGTGTTTTACTCTAGCCATGTTCGACGTATGGCTCAAATATGTTTCGTATTTCACTGATCAAAGGCCCACTTTGTGAGTTGTAGCCACGGTATAACTCCCACACATCCTCGACGGTACTGCAAAAAAAGTGTGTCGACAGCAATACACCGACAAATTTAAGTTGCGATGTTTTAGCGTGAGCATGCCTATTCCAAAGCTATGAAATAGACTGTCTGTGTGGCAGCCTTCTTAGCGTTCGCGCAAATTCCTCCAGTGAGCTTCGTTCGTGGTTCACATTCAGAATGGTCTTGATATGAGATCTTATCACTGTTGTGTTGTTCGGCTTCAACTTGCTGCTTTGCATTTGTGCCACATCTCTTTGTTTTGTCGAGGCTTCTGTACAAACCAGCAACAACTTACAGAGTGAGTGCATTAGTTTGGTGCAATGTGCTCGAAGCAATTAAGGTAACGATGATGATGATGATGATAATCGATATGTAGGGTTTAACGTCCCGAAACCACCAGATGATTATGAGAGACGACGTAATGGAGGGCTTCGGAAATTTTGACCACCTGGGGTTTTTTAACGTGCACCCAAATCTGAGCACACGGGCCTACTGCATTTTCGCCTACGTCGAAAATGCAGCCGCCACATCCGGGATTTGATCCCGCGACCTGCGGGTCAGCAGGCAAGTAGCTTAGCCACTAGACCACTACGGCGGGCCCAATTAAGATGACGAAGTGAATGCGATTTCACCTACGTCATGTTTAGATATTGTTGCGTTTAACGGTGATGTTGACTATAATGATGGTGACATTGGTGATGATGGTAATGGGTCTGGTGGTGGGGAACAAGATGAGGCAGACGTTGTTTACTGTGAGTCTACAGACCGGCAAGACGAGACGCTGATGGCTGCGTCCCTCTTCCGTCCATTCCTAAGCGAGTCCTTTCAAGCTTGTGTCATGCAGAACTCAAAATCTGTAGGCGTTGTAAAGACGTCCAACGTGCTTGTAATAGCATATATGGCTTCACAACCGCTTGTATAACGTCCGTGTTAGTTAGGACCTACTTATTAACGTTGTTGATTGCGAGATAATTAAAACCGAAGGAGACTAAGTTTAGACGGTATATTGAGAACTAAGCAAGCTTGATTGATTGATTGATTTGTGGGGTTTAACGTCCCAAAACCACGATATGATTATGAGAGACGCCGTAGTGGAGGGCTCCGGAAATTTTGACCACCTGGGGTTCTTTCACGTGCACCCAAATCTGAGCACACGGGCCTACAACATTTCCGCCTCCATCGGAAATGCAGCCGCCGCAGCCGGAATTCGAACCCGCGCCCTGCGGGTCAGCAGCCGAGTACCTTAGCCACTAGACCACCGCGGCGGGGCAGAACTAAGCAAGAAGGCAATCGCAGTGGCCACAGGCGTTGTAGGAAAAATGAAAACGTGAAGTATACAATTAGGAAAGACATATGCCTAAGTCTTCAACCACTGCAGAAAGACATGATTGGCTGATTTACAACCTCCTATGCACTTCAGTGACTCCATAACTCATACGTGGCCCTCTTAAAGGCCAACTCCGGCGATTATTCGAGGTGAACGGATCTGAATGAAGTTCGCTGGGTATACGTTCCTTTACACATTTCTGTCTTTTAGGCCAAATTACAGGCTTGAGAGATGCGCGGATTGTTTGCAAATGAATTTTAAAGATTGCCTCGAAAAGATCACTTCGCTTGCCACAATTATTGGCAACACTGTCTGTGTGACGTCATGTTCGGCAGGTCAACGTAAGTGACGCAGCCGAGGACATGTATCGCTGTTGTGGCTGCTACAGCGTTTATTGTGCAGGCCGCGTACAAGGCGACGGCGTTGGTGTTTGGCATGGGTATAGCACGGGAAGCTTTCTTCCTTCCTCTGTGGTGTTTGGCCGGCACTTCGCTGGTCTGCCTTTCACAGTTTTCAAACTCCGCCCCGGCTGGACCAACATCCGGCCTCCGGTTTTTACCAAATAGTACGTCATACGCAGACAGGACGCCCGGTTGGGTTTCGGTTTTGGTATTCCACCTTTTTGACAAATAAAAATTATTTTTGAATTTTCTGAGCATTTCAGCTATTCGGGTCGATACAAGACTGTCTCAGGAACATAGAAGCACAATTACCTTGACATGGTCGAAAAATCGCCGGAGTTGGCCTTTATTGACGGTGAAGTGACTATTTGCCGCTATTTTATTCTTACTGCTTGATCTAATTTTCTTCTACATGTTAAAAAGTAGCAACAAGCTATTTTCTTTCCCTGATAGGCATTTCTATTAGTTCTTTGTCTGTTAGCTTAGCTAAATGCATACACGAATGGTACAGCCACCTTTGCGTACAGGCTCATAAACCGTGATAAGCTGTGTAGCGCTAATGTACTATTACTTTAGTACTTCCGTACCAAAGGATTTTTGGTACGGAATAGAGCTACAGAGCTTTCTTTCTCATTTTTCCTCTTCATTCCCCTTTCCAATAGTGGAGGGTGTGAGAGTGTGTGCGTGTGTGTGTGTGCGTGTGTGTGCGTGTGTGTGTTTGTGCGTGTGTGTGTGTATGTGTGTGTGTGAGTGTGTGTGAGTGTGTGTGTGTGTGTGCGTGTGTGAGTGTGTGTGTGTGCGTGTGTGTGCGTGCGTGTGTGTGTGTATGTGCGTGTGTGTGCGTGTGTGTGTGCGCGTGTGCGTGTGTGTGTATTGCGTGTGTGTGCGTGTGTGTGTGTGTGTGTGTGTGTGTGTGCGTGCGTGTGTGCACGCGCGCGCGTTAGCGTTTTTTATCAACTGAGCTGCTCGCGCGTGTGGCACGGCAAACAAAAATTTTAAAAAGAACAAAAAAATTGACAAATACACTGTCGTATAGATGGCCGCGTCCGATCCGTTTTAGTCATTCTGGGCCTTGTTGTCATGTCGCTTCTCGATGAATCGTGTTGAAACAACGAGTGGGCACGAACAATATGCGGCGTATACGTCTCGTCGGACTCGCCGCGTTGATGAATTGACATATAGGCACGATCTTTTTACAGGGTCACACGAACAGAAGTGTATGTAGTTGCACGATATTTCAAGATTGCATACCGTTACATCACGGTGTTGTCCAGCGACATCGTCAACGCATGTCGGCGCCGCTTTATGTGGATGACGATGTGACGAAATAGACGCGTGCACAAAAACACGAATGGTATAGCTGCTGTACTGTGCCATGTTAGCGCACGTTAAAGAACACCAGATGAATGAAATTTCCAGAGCCCTCACACGACGGTGTCTCTCATAGTCATATATGATGGTTTTGGGACGTCAAACCCCAGATGTTGGGATGCATTTCTGCCACGAGCTTCCCGCGCCACTGCCGTACTTCGCTTTTACATAAATGATCACATTGTTACGGTGAGAGATGTTTATTTAACAGATGGGACGATGGTTGGTGGGATCATCCATATTTTCAACGTAACTGCAAAGTATAAAACTGGCTGGGCTGGTTAACTATACTAATCTTGCGAGGCTAGATACGCTGACAACCAAAAACATACTCCTCCTTTGGTGGAGGATGTTTAGGTTGCCAGCGATTTCGCCGC